>NC_057801.1:593961926-594122603 GCF_018294505.1 Triticum aestivum | reverse complement strand
AGGCAACCAAACAGATAGCATCTGCTGCATATGAGGCTGCATTTCAAGAACCAGTCTGGATGGAGATGGACATGCAATGCAGGTACTGTTACAAACTAGAACCAAACACGCCCCTAGCGATGCATCTGCAGCAACCTGTAGCGACCTAGCCCTGTAGCGACCTGCAGCAAAAAACCTGTAACGACCTAGTGGTCAATGCGGAGGTCAAAGCAGCTAGCGGTGGTGCGAACTGGCAATGGGCCACGGCCCGCTGGGGAAGGGCGTGAGCGCCAAACAAACATTCTAAGACAAACAAACAAAAGAGCACCACAAATAGTGATAATGTCATACTTAGACATGACGTATTATATCACATTTAGACGTGATATAGTCAAAATCCAGTAAATTGGAAGAAGGCAGATGAGACGTGGAGTATTGTTGGAAAAATGGATGGAGTTTTTTTTTTTGAAAAGAGGGGCTACTCCAGCCTCTGCATCAGAAAGATGCATACGGCCCATATTATTAAAATGAAACCAGTAGCAAAGTCTCCAAAGTCTCAAAGCACGAAATAAAACAAAACGCTCAAACGAGCCTAATCAAAAAGCCACAACCGACTGGCAAATAAAATAGGAGCACTACATGCCTATCCTATTACATGACCGCCATTCAAACCGGTTGAAAATAACCCGAGCTACCATCTCCCATCGGGTAGACATAGTAGCCAAACGCCCCCTGGCCTCCGTCGGAGTGAGTAGCGACCACATACGGATCAATGTTGTGGCCCTAGAGATAACCTGCAAAAAGTGAATGTTCGAAGTTCTGTTAAAAGCCAAATCATTTCTGCAATTCCAGACTGCCCAAAATAAGGCACAAACTCCAACACGAATGTGCCTCGCTATATCTAAGTCAACCCCATCAAGCCACGTTCCAAATAACATGTTGATGGAGGTAGGCGGAGTAATATTAAAAGCAATATGAATCGAACGCCACAGAATCTTAGCCAGCGGACAGTCTAGAAAGAGGTGTCTGATAGTTTTGTTATGATCACAAAAACTACACCTAGCAGAACCAATCCAATTGCGTTTTGCCAAATTATCCTTTGTCAAAATGACTTGTTTATGCATGAACCATATAAACACTTTGATTCGCAAAGGTACCTTTACTTTCCAAATGTGCTTCGAGGAGGGAATGACACTAGAGTTTATGACATCCAGATACATGGATTTGACCGAAAACACGCCGTCCTTAGTCAGTTTCCAATACAACCGATCTGGCTGCTGAGACAACTGGACATCCATCAACCTTCTTACAAGATGAAGCCAGGCCTCCCAACGATCGCCAACTAGCGTCCTCCGAAAACAAATATTGAGGGGCATGGACTGTAAAACGTTTGCAACGTAAGCTTCTCGACGTTGAACAACGTTGTACAAAGTAGGATATTGAAGAGCAAGGGGCGTCTCCTCAAGCCACGTATCCTCCCAGAACCTCGTATTAGCTCCATTACCGACTAAGAACCTTGCCCTGTTGAAAAAGAGGGGCTTGACTCTCATCAACCCTTTCCAAAACGGTGAGTCAGTCGGTCTCATCGTCACCTGTGCCAATGTTTTAGAATGAAGATACTTATTTCGCAAAATCTGAGCCCAAGTAGCCTCAGTCTCAGACGAAAGTTTAAATAGCCACTTGCTGAGGAGACATTTGTTCTTGGCATCTAGATTTTCAATGCCTAGACCCCCTTGGTCCTTCGGCCTACAGATGATGTCCCATTTTGCAAGCCTATACTTTCGTTTAAACTCATCATTCTGCCAAAAGAATCGAGATCAATAAAAGTCTAACCTCTTCCTGACCCCCACCGGGACCTCGAAAAAGGATAAAAGAAACATAGGCATACTGGTGAGGACCGACTTAATCAGAATTAATCGCCCTCCATATGACATGAGCTTCCCTTTCCAACAGCTCAGTTTCTTTTCAAAACGATCCTCGATGCACTTCCACTCCTTGTTAGTCAGCTTACGATGATGAATGGGTATACCTAAGTACGTGAACGGTAACAAACCCAACTCACATCCGAACAATTGCTTATACGCCTCCTGGTCATCATTAGCTCTTCCAAAGCAGAACAATTCGCTCTTATGGAAGTTAATTTTGAGCCCGGACAATTGTTCAAATAAGCATAACACAAGCTTCATGTTTCTCGCTTTCGCCAAGTCATGCTCCATAAAGATGATAGTATCATCAGCATACTCTAATATGGATATACCGCCATCAATTAGGTGCGGAACCAGGCCACTTACCTGCCCCGCATCCTTAGCCCGTCCTATTAAAATAGATAGCATATCAACCACTATGTTGAATAGAATCGGTGACATGGGATCTCCTTGCCTTAATCCTTTGTGTGTCTAGAAATAGTGACCTATATCATCGTTCACTTTAATCCCTACACTCCCTTTTTGCGTAAAGGACTCAATCTGGTCTCGCAAGGCCGTGTCAAATCCTTTCATACGCAAAGCTTGTTGAAGGAAAGGCCATTTAACTTTATCGTATGCTTTTTCGAAATCCACTTTAAAACCCACACTATCTAGTTTTTTTGAGTGGATCTTATGGAGCGTTTCATGCAAGACGACCACCCCTTCAAGGATATTTCTATCTGGCATGAAAGCAGTCTGGGACAGTTGCACAACTGAATGCGCAATCTGCGTAAGTCTGTTCGTCCCAACCTTGTTGAAGATTTTGAAACTGACATTAAGCAAACATATAGGCCTGAACTGCTCAATGCGAATAGCCTCTGTCTTCTTAGGAAGAAGATTTATCGTTCCAAAATTGAGCATGAACAAATGAAGCCCACCATTGAAAAACTCATGAAACATCGGCATCAAGTCACCCTTAATGAAGTGCCAGCACTTTTTGTAAAACTCCGCCGGGAACCCATCCGGTCCTGGCGCTTTATTGTTTTTCATTTGTGCAATGGCCTCAAACACCTCCTTCTCCGTAAAGGGAGCAGTCAAAATCTCATTCTCGTTCGTCTCAAGTTGAGGAACATCCTCAACCCTTGACTCGTCCAAGGACACAAAATTCTCTTCCGAAGGTCCAAACAACTGCTTATAATAGTTGGTAATGTAAACTTTCAGGTTTTCCTAACCAACTATCGTCCC
This sequence comes from Triticum aestivum, assembly GCF_018294505.1. Classification (NCBI taxonomy): domain Eukaryota; kingdom Viridiplantae; phylum Streptophyta; class Magnoliopsida; order Poales; family Poaceae; genus Triticum; species Triticum aestivum. The sequence continues at coordinate 594,119,475 of NC_057801.1, read as the reverse complement.
TTCGTCTTGTTCAGTTGTTCTAATTGGAAAATTCTCTTCTTACGATGCTTTCCATTAGCAATCATATGAAAGAATTGAGTGTTGTCCTCACCTTGGACGATTTTACGAACCTTAGCTCTCAACGCCCATTTCAATTCCTCCTCGCGGAGAAGCTCTTTCAGCCACAACTGGGCCTCTATTTTAGTCTCCAGCTCACTGGTATCTAATATAGAGGTTTCAGCTTTTAACTCTAGGGTGTGAATAAGCAAGAGGAGTCTTTCCTTCTCCGCCTTATATATCCCATGCGTATGCTTGGCCCATCCACGAAGGAGTCTTTGAAGATGACGAATCTTGCATTGCCACCGCTCAATGGGTGACCTTCCACCCGAATCTTTAGCCCACTCTCTAGCTATCAACTCGAGGAAACCCTCTCTTTCAAACCAAGCAAGTTCGAACGAGAAAATATTCTTATTACCCACATGAGTCTGAGCCCCCGAATCGACTAGTAGCGGTGTGTGATCCGAGATACCTCGTGTCAACGCCTGCACCGTTACCAGGGGAAACTTCTGTTCCCAATCAACACTAGCCAAAACACGGTCAAGCTTCTCAAAAGTCAGAACCGGTAACGAGTTTGCCCAAGTAAATTTCCTACCCGAGAGCTCTATCTCTCTAAGATCCAAGCTTTCAATGATAGTATTGAACATAAACGACCATCTGGCGTCAAAATTGTCATTATTCTTTTCCTCCTTTCTTCGAATAATGTTAAAATCACCACCCACTAAGACGGGTAGCTGCTCGTTACCGCAAACACGGACCAAATCAGCCAAGAAATCTGGCTTGAGTTCTGGTTGCGCAGCTCCATAGACCGCCACCAAAGCCCAATCGAATCCATCGGCTTTTGTTCTGACCCAAAACTTTACCGCAAACTCACCCAGCACTAGGGTGAAGACGTCCTATCGATCGACGGGAAGGCATCGAACTAAGAAAATGACGTATGGACTCCCCTTTTAAAAGTAGAACTACAAGTAGCGCAGCTTCAAAGATTACAGTGTAAGGCTTCAAACCTTTTTTTTCGAAACGGAGGAAGGCTTCAAACTTTGCATTGTAAGGCTTAGTAACATAATATGCAATTTGAGGTGATCAGGATTTGTTAAAAAATTAAGCAACTAAGAATTAGCCAAAGAGTGGTGATAAATCCAATTAGGGCCATTTTTGTTCCCCAATCTAATCAGAATTCACATTTGCTCGATGCATCGCATGAGATAGATGGAGCCTCATTTACTCGATCAAATCAGACTTGTTCAGCCGGCGATATCGTTGCTTCCTTATCGTGTTCCCTGTCCCCGTTAACTTGGTTGCTCTTCTCGTTCTTCTCCTCATCATCTGCAGAATTCTCGTCCTCCACGCCACGGATCATATTCGTCTCGCCGCATGGCGCAATCCGGTTCTCCTTGCTTTTACCCCACAGCACGCTGTACAGACCTCCAACGAGAAGGATTCCGCCCAAGATACTGCAAAAAATAATGAAAAAAGAAGAAATGAACTTGAAGTTCAGCAGCCGTGTGTAGATCAGTAGTGCAGCGGAAGCTTGAAAGAAGAAGGAATGAAGTTGATCGTACCTGCCGAGGTGAACGATCTCTCCGAGGAAGAAGGAGGAGCAGAAAATGGTGAGGACGAAACAGAGCGGGGTCCACACGGCGAGGAAGACCGGCCCTTTCATGTCCGCGCACCATGCTTGCAGGTAGTAGGACACCCCCGTCACCACAAACCCCTGAATCAATCCACACATCAGCCTCCAGTCCACCCCATGCACCAGTCCATCAACCGGGAGTTCACCATTGACAAGACAGAGAATTAAGATGAAGCCTTACGGTGTAGAGGACGGCGAGCAAGGTGACGTCGAAGCGGAGCTGCCACCTGGAGAAGTCCCTCTCGGCGACCGCGGCGACGACGAAGCACTGGCCGGCGCTGAAGACGCACTGCGTTGCCGTGACGAGCAGCTTGTTGGGGTACTCCTTGAGCAGCGCAGCCTGCAGGACGATCCACAGGGACCACGTCACGTTGGCGAGCACCATGAGGAACGTGCCCATGATCCACGTCCCCCTCGTCGCGCCGGCGTCTCCGGTCGCGGCAGCCAAGACGCGGTGGTGGTTCACCGGGTTCAGGTACGGCCCCACGTAGAAGGCGATGACGAGCACCCCGGCGAGGCACAGCCCGACGCCGGCCACCTTGGCCATGCCTGACGGGCTCCTCAGCTTCACCACTTCCATCCTAAGGCCAGCCAAGTGTACATGTCAGTATGTCACAACGTACGTAGTATGATCGTACAGTGGTAGGGTGGGTCGATTAGTACCTCAACAGAAGCGCTATGAAGAAGGTGACCACCGGCATGGAGTTGCTGGTTGCAGAGCCCACGGTTGCGGATGTCAACTTGAGGCTCACGTTGTACAGATTCAAGCTAAATGTAGTTCTGCAAACAGAACCATATCAACATGGATCAGTCATTCATCACCGGTTTGTTGCACATAAACAGCTTAATTACGTGCAGCGGTCCATGAGATCGAGAAGCATGCTTTGCTTAATAATTACTTACCCGATTAAGGCAAAGAGGAACAGCTTCAGGAGCAACCGGAACGACATTGACCGCGCGTTTTTCCTGCAAAATCAGCGGCCGATTCTTACATGATTCTCTTGCTAACGCTAGAGCTAAGCTCAAGCAGAACAAGTTTTAGACAGTTACCTCTCGAGGGCAATGGCGAGAGGCAGCAGGAGAAGAGACGCGGCGGCCTGGCGGTAGAAGATGAAGACATAGGTGCTGAACCCCTGGTTGAAGGCCGCCTTGGAGACGACGAACATGCCGGTGTAGATGACCTGTATGATCACCGCGATGACGTACGGCTTCTTGCCATCCGCCCCCATGTTGGCAGCGAGCTCTGTCAGGAACCCAGCAGAGATCAAAGTGTGGTCAGAGAGTGTGAACCAACTATCGCCTCTGTCTTCTGCGCTGGTGTCTGAATCCCTGCAGCTAAGCTCAGCTACTTATGCTGCCACGCTGAGCTACAACACTGAGCTGGACTACGTAGCAGCATCTAAACCTGATTTTCTTTGGCTTGTTTATACGCTAGGAAGTAGGACGCGAGACCTGCATTTCTCGAGTCAATAGGAGTAGCTCTCAGCTAGTATTTGTATTTTGAAAGAGTGCTCTTGTGTCAATGTATAATGCTAGACCGGAGTACTGATTAGCACCAGTAAGCTTGTTTACTGGATTGGGTCCAACACGGTGACGCCCTGAGATAACAACAGCAACAAATGCTCCATGGTTTATGGGCTTGCATGCAGACTCAAGTGTGAATCGGACCGTCTTCTTGACTAGAGCACGCGCACGCAGACGCAGCGGCATTGGTCACACTGCTGTGCCTGATTAGTCCCCGCTGTTAATTAGGAGGAGTACTTGCTAATGATATTTGGTGTGGGTCTTCAGCTTAGCCGTCCCCGCAGAAAACAAAGGCGGCCTTGTGAGTGGCCAGTCAAGTCTATGAAAGTCAAATTAACAATTCCTTATGCCACATGCTTGCTCCCGACCTGTCGACTGATACGTGGGATCTTTCTAAGCATAATTAGTGTGGTGCCTGGCTGCCTGCAGCCCGCTGATTAGGCCTTTGTTTAAGTACGTACTAGTAGCTAGGAGCATCACCCGCTTCTTCTTCCAAGCGAGGGAGATAATTGGTCTATCATTGGGCAGTGTGGTGACGCAGCATGCACTATCACTGAACAGCTCGTAATTAAGGGATTATTTCCTGAACTATCTCTGCTCAACTGGCTCTCTTTTGTCACACTTTTTTATCATCTCAGTACCGTAGCCAACCTCACTTTCTATTGATAGGGGAGCTCTGCGTCTTACTCTTACATATGGACTACTTTTGCTGGTCTAGTGGAAAATGGTTGGCAAATTGTTAGAACAGCGAAAAACAGAAGCTGCCAGTTATGAAAAGCAAGCACCTACACCTTCACACCCTGGCAATGGCTTTATATGGTTAATACTCTGAAACAGCGATGCACCAGGGTCTACAGGGAACCCATTTCGGTAAAAGAGTTGGCAGATCGCGTGGCAGTGTATGTTCATCTTTGTATACTACCTAAATGATGGCTAAGGTAAGACATTCTACCTAAATGGTGCATATATGGCCGGCCGGTACAAAGAAAAACCCATTGTTTTCCTCAAATTGGCCCAGTCTACGAGCATACTACCTTCGTTCTGGTTTACTAGTCCATCTCGTATTCTGGGTCATATTTTAACCATGATTTTAATTAATAAAATATATTTTATACGTAGTAAAAATAATAATATTGAAAACTACATTCATATACGAATCCAATGATATAATTTTTGGTGACATACATTCACATTTTGCTAGTCAAATACGTGGTCAAACTTTGACCCAAGATACAATGATGACTAGTAAACTAGGACGGAGGTAGTATCTAGCAAATCCGGTATAACCGGTTCCGTAAAAATCGGTTTAAAGGATATCGCAAAACATATTTTGCATTTTTACAGTATGACTTTTGTTCCGGCAGAACAAATCACGTAAAATATTTCATTGTCCCAGCAAAGTTGCACAAACCCCCCTAAAAACTTCCATTTAAATTACAATTGGATCCGTCTCGACCGCTCCCACCGCGAGGATCTCATCAGGGACAAGGATGAGCGTGCGTCTTTCCGGTGACGGCGCCGCCGTGGAGCAAGACGAGGACCACGGGGACGCTCGCGAGGAAGGCAGCAGCAGCTAGCTCGCGACGGCGGCGGCCGCCGCCGCACCTCGCGGCGCTAGCGCGACGGCACCTCGCGGGGCGGCGGCAGCAGTGCTAGCTAGCTAGCGTAGCTCACGGCGCTCGTGCGACGGCACCACGCGGGGCGGCGACAGCTAGCTCGTGGTGGCGGCGGCAACAATGCTAGCTAGCGTAGCTCGCGGGGCGGCGGCAGCTCAATGGGTGGTGGCAGCTTGCGGAGTGGCGGTTAGGGTCCGGTGGTCGCCGGCGTCGAGGCGTTCTGGCGAGGTCACGCTCTAGGAAGACCGTGGCGGGAGCTGAAAGTTCCCTCCGCCGACCGTTTTTTTATTTTTCGAGTCCCTGCAAAAAATGCCCCAATCCCATAGATATGGAGGAAATGGCCTCGCGGATTCAGGATCCCACAAAAAAATCGGAACTGCCAAATTTAGGGATCTATTCAGACCGGGTTTACTGACTGCGTCCTGCAAATCGGCAGTTATTTTGCCGGGTGGCCCAATTTGCGGGATCCGCTAGAGATGCTCTAACCTCAAGGTCCTGAAGCCCCACTGTTTTATGCTCTTGGCTGGGCGGGCCATGACCCATCCAGCTCAATGTAGCTCCGCCAGTCACATGAGTGTGGCTAGGCTTCCGTCGTGTTAGGCCTTTTTTCGGTTCTCGTGTTATTCGGAGCTTGTTGTTTTCTCAAACACGCAATTTTCCCCACCGCCAGTCACATGTGTGTCATTGTGTATTAGAAGAAAAAGAAGAAGAAGAAGAAGAAGAAGAAGAAGAAGAAAGCGTCGAAATGACGCGAGTCTTGTGAAGCAAAGTTAAAACAAAACAGAGAAGAAGTCCACAAAGCGGACTATCCTAAAAAAGAAGAAGCACAAAGCGCCCCGGCTCATTCTTTGAGGTTATGATAGGGACGGGCAACTGCTCTACATGCCTGAACCCTTCGGAGTCTCGTATGTTTGTTGCCTCTACTGTCCACATGCTAATTTCTTATGGCTTTGCATAAGTTGCAAACACTTAATCAATACTTCAATAGATGCACTTGATGGTATATATGGATGACATTGTTTGTCAATAGCTTGAAGAAATTAAGTATTTTTTGTGGATTTGAAATCCATAATGTTCGTTACATTAAACCTTGAACATAAGTACTTTCGTCCTGCTGCAGGAAAGGGAAGATGGGCTGCAAAAACGTAAGGTTATTGCTTCCAATTGTTCACTGGGTGCTCTCTCTTTGTTAGCTTCCTTTGTTCTTCTATTTGCAAATTATAGTAGGCTACTGCTATCAATAGCATATTAGTAGCATTTGATACCAACATTTCACTGGTATAATTATGAATATCAGTGGTAGTGAAAAGATAATCTTTCAATAACCAAGCAGATGATAGAAGTAGCCTATTAGCTTAGAATCTGAGACTACGTACGTCCCACTTTTCCGAAAGAAAAAGGCGGCAGTAATGAACAATGCAAAACAAAAGCGATGGAAGCATGTTCCTTCCTATATCTGTCTATATCCGAGAAAGAGTAAACATACCTGAAAAAGGCTAGTGCTATTATCTGCGCAAACTCCACACTCATAGTTTGTCGAATGCAGCAGCTCATAATTTGTCCAATGCAGCATACATGGAGTTCATGATGAGACCAAGGACAAAGATTTTGAGTTGGAGTTGAGCTGCGTCAAACCGTCAGCATCAGAAGGTAGTGGCATACACCCACCCAGAAATGACTAAATAAACAGAAAACCGTCTAAAGAATTTTGACATGGGTATGGAACTGACCTCTCTGCTCACCTGGCATACAGGTTCTTAATAGGTTCTAGATGATGTATTGGAGCAGGCCAAGGCTTCAGCTCAGGCAGCGGTCGAGGAGATGGACGCTGACCAAATGAGCACGCACGTACTGATGGGCGGTAGATGCTACGAGGGTGACAGGCGGGATGCCCCATGGAAAGTTTGATGCTGGACAGTGGAGGAGGGTATCTTATTTGGCTTGTGCTCTTCAGGTTCTGATGAATGTGCGTTAAGCCATTGGCTGGAGGGGAGAAGGAGTCATCTTGTATGTATATTTGGGCTCGTGAAGGATGAACATGCTTACCGAACACAAAAAGAAGCTTGTGAAAGTGCACATGTGTTGTATAGGAGAAGAACACGCATGTGTCGGCAGGATGTCTGTCACCCTCTTGCGAATCCGGCACAGGGAACTGGAAGCATAGAATCGTCGAAAGCAGTTTTGGCACACGGCGAAGAAAGGTATCGCTCGCATCGCATGCACATATAGGAGTAGATGATTTGGTTTAGGAGTTAATCGTCGTTCAAGAAAGGTAGTATTCCTCTTGCACGCCCTGTGTGCTTTACGAATGAACAGCCCAACTATCAAAGCATGTACAGTCTCCAACTGTCAGACACTGCCTGCCCTTTGGCAGACATCGGAACAGAAGAAACTTCATCAGACTGCGAAGCATTATGCGTTTTTAGCATGGCCTAAAATTTTGACTCCGAACATGGCCCAAAGTTGAGTTACAACATGACAAAAGTTTGCAGGTCATTGGATGCTGTGAGACATGCACAAGATATTTTTTAGTGTAATAATTTAGGCTTAGCTACTCCCTCCAACCGTTTATAAAGGCCACTTTTGTTTTTCGTGTCAAATTTTGACTTATAATTTTGGTCAGTAAAATATGGATGCAATGAAAAAGATAGTGTGGCCCTTAGAATACGCTATTAGCGAGACATTGTACACCAACTCATTTAGTTAGACATTGCTTAGAATGTTATAACGCGTTTTTTTTTCACTGGTTGTATGTCATCAAAAATATATCATCAAAAAGTTTTTGAAATATGCATCCAATGATATACTTTTTGTGGCATATCACTCACTTTTTGTTGGTACAATTAATGAACAAAGTTATTAGACATAGAAATATGAAGTGGCCTTGTATACATAAGTGGAGGGAGTTGGAAACTTAAAGGATTGAAATTGTTAGAGATTTTGTTTTCTATGCGAGTCCCTAGGTATTGTAGGATTGCACCATATATTTTTTTTCTATAGTTTGCACATATTTTGTATGGAATTTCGAATATTTTAGATGTTTTTTTTGACCCGTCTCCTCCCGTGTCAAGCGTCGTCCTCCTAGGAGGCTCAGGAGCCACCCTTTACTGCAGGCCCTTGCTCCCTCGCTTGACCTTCCCATCCTTCGTCATCGTCGCCGAGCAGTAGGCAGCGGCTAGGCATGTCCCGTCTTCCCTCTTCTCCTACCCTTTCCAGGCTCTTCGGCTTCGGTGGCAACGCCCTGCACCTGTGGAGCTGTTCTGGCCCTTTCTGGTGCCTCCTGCTCCGGATTTGGTGGAGGTTACCTGCCTTGGTGCTCCCTCCTCTCTCCCGTCTCCCTCCCCTAACCCTATGTGCGCCACTGATGCGGCTCCGTGTGGCCGGAGGAGTGGTGTCGTTTGGTGGAGGTGTGTTGCGCGGCTAGGTGAGCCGGCAAACACCGTCTGGACATGCGACTCGGGGAGCCCTGCTGGAAAGCGACGGCTGCCCATATTTGGGGCGCCGCTAGTGTTATCGGCTTATGGGCAGTGGCCGCCACTCGTCCATGCGTGGGGGGCTCTGCCAATGGTGCGGTTCGCCGTCCCGACTCGGCATGGTTGGGTGGAGATCGACGGCGGTCCTGGGCTTGGCCAGTGAGGGTTGTGGGCATGGGCTGATTCCGGGTTGGGCCTTCGTCTGATGTGCATCAATCGGTCAATGTTGGCATTGTGCAGTGTGGGAATCTTGGACGCTAGAGAAGCGATCTCAGATGGTGGTCTTCCTGGGTGACTCTTTGGTGAGTCTCGTGGCGGTGGTGGTGGTTGCGCCCCTTGGTCGTGTGTGTGTGTATGGGGGTGGGGTGAGGGGTGTAGCTATGGGTGGGCACGGCTTGTTCTCTTCCAAGGGCGGTGGTATCACTTAGATGTGGATTTGGAGGCCTGGACATCGGTGGGTCTTCCATCAAGGGTGGGCTCAGTGGCTTTGGTGCCTCGAGTGGCACTGGCGGGTTCCCAAAGCGAAAACTCCGCGATTTGTCATCGATGGTGGCGACATCTGCGAGTGTCGCTATTCTCTTAAAGGCGTCGTTGTGGTTCCCCTTCCCTTGTCAGTGCTCCGAGGTGAAACCCATGTCCGTCCCTTTGGACTCGGTAACGGTGACGCTTCGCCTCGTTACCCTCCTAGGGGCATCGTCGTGGAGCCCAGGTGCTTATTGTCATGGCGTGCCGTCGCCTTCTGACTCTGTAGCGCTCATGCTCGGCAACGTAGTCGTGTTGTTTTTAGTGCTTTTTTGCGATTTTTTTTAGGTGTGATATATGTTGTTCAATTTCTCTTTGATCTAATTTGAGGGGTGGGGGAGCCTTTTCCATTCTTTTTCGAAGGTTCCGTTTTTGTTTTTCCTAGGTACAGGTACAACCAAACAAACTCGGGTGCAATTTAATGTTGTGCTTTATGCGGTTTATTTAATTCCCTACATTTAGTTAGATCCTTTTTGCATTTGTGCGTCGTCCTTAGAGGCGAAGCATTCGTGCGGTCAAAAACATTAGGAAACGACCGAAACGTGTGGCAATTCTATTCTCGGACGCAGTAAAGAGGAACAAGACAAGGCAGGGGCTGGCGCCCGGCAGGCGGCCAACCCCACGTCTGTATACGCGTCTCGCGTTAGCTTTGCTCTCTCTGGAAGGAAAGAAATTGAAAAGGTAGTCGCCAACGGCCAACGCGAGCCAGCTAAGTCCAACCGAGCGAGCGGGCAAGGCACCCACCCACCCCGCCCAGACGCGTCGCCTCGGCGACCCCCGAAGCTCGCCACCGGCCCGCCCCCACCGCGCCCCTTGCCTCCGGCCCGCCCCCCGCCGCCGGGTGGACGCCGGCGACGCCGCCATGTCGCCCTCCGCCCCGCCCGCCCGCTTCCTCCTCTTCGCCGCGGCCCTCGCGCTGCTCCTCTTCTCCCCAACCCTAGCGGCTTCCGACCCCGCCGCCGAGCCCTGCGCGGCGCCCCTCGACGCCGCCGCGCTCGACGGCGGGGCCGGCGGCGGCGGGGGCGAGGTCGCGCTCTGCCCCGTCCGGTGCTTCCGCCCCGACCCCGTCTGCGGCGCCGACGGCGTCACCTACTGGTGCGGCTGCCCCGAGGCCGCCTGCGCCGGCGCGCGCGTGGCGCGCCGCGGCTACTGCGAGGTCGGCGCCGGCTCCGCGCCCGTCTCCGGCCAGGCGCTCCTGCTCGTCCACATCGTCTGGCTCTTCGTGCTCGGCGCCGCCGTCCTCCTCGGCTTCCTCTGACGCGCGCGCCTCCTCCCCCCTTCCTGTAATTGACGTCTCCCCCTCCCCACAATTGGTACAACTACTCATTTCAAGATTCTTTGTTGGATTTCGGTGCGCTCTTGAGCGCTGAGGGGGGTGGTGCTGGAACGGAATATTTCGTTGCGAGGATTTGGTCCAGGGATGTCACACAATTCTTTCATAGATGATGAGATTGGTTGGCTTGGTGCTTTAGATTTCGGACCTCAGCTGTCCAGATTGGTCGCCAAATGTAGGTTGAGATCGTGTAAAACAGCTTTGTAAATTTCGGCTAAAAACATTTTGCAGTGATCTGGTTGTGCTTGTCTATAAATTCCAGCTTCATGGTTTTATTATTCTGCTTTGTCTGATTGTCTATAAATTTGAGCTTTATGGTCGACAGAAGCGCTAGCTTCCTAAGGCACCTGAACGAATGGGAATGACATTTCAGTGAAATTACTTCCGTCTAGCATTGCAATGGAGCCAACTTGACATTTTCTCTTTCTTAAGAACATGAAACTCAAAATAGAAGAGCAGCTATAACTTGAGCATGGACCTGAACACGTTCACGCATAATAATGGATGTAATCAGAGGTTGTGAGCATGTTCATGTAGCCATAAGTTGTTGTTGTTGTCAGTAACATGTGTTACTCTCTCTCTGATCTATAATAGCAGCTCTCAGTGCCTTCCCATTTTATGTACTTGAGATAAAGAAGTGTGAGGAGGAGTAAAACAGAGAAACGTGGGTATTTGCATACATGAACTAAAACATGTTAAAAAGAATGTCAGTGCATCCTAGAGGTGTTCTTCAAAAGCTGGTATGCTGGGATTATCGTTGGCTCATACGTTGATGCTTCTGGTGGTGTTGAACGGTGCAGCAAATAGCTCTGCACATTATGAAGGACAGCTACCTCCTGTGTTTTGCCAGGAAGGCAATATCGAACCTCTTGTGTCGCGTATTTAGTCTGGTGAGCACTATTCCTTGTGTTTTGTCATTGTTTCCTTGTAGATAACACTGAGAAATTCTGTGATATGCTTCATTATCCTATAAATATCATACTTATAAAAGTCAGAGCAGTCTTTCTCTTATAGATGGATTTCAACAAAAAAATATAGCAAAGAGCAAACATAGCATACCTTTTAGTGTGCCACCTATATTATGCTAAGATAGTTTATATTTCGGTTCTTGCTTTCACCCAGAGTATATGTTTAGGATCCTGTCATACTGATCTTCCCTTATGCAGCTTTAAATTAACAGACATGTGTTGACATTGGAGTTGCTGTTCACTACATAAATTTTACCTGAAAGGCTGAAATGCAATTTATGGTGCAGGCAAGAATTGCTTATTCACACTCGACTACATATTTACATTGTGTCCCAACTTCTAGAAAGAGTCCTGTCTCTTCCTATGATTTTAGAGATCTATGTAGTCCAAGTACAACTAGAGTAAATCAAATGTAGTTTGTTGTTAAATCTAATGTATAGATGGTTTCTGCTCCCAAGAAAACAGTATGTTTTTCTGGCTTCCTTTATCCGAGCTGTTGCGGAGTTGATGAAGTCAATCAATGGAAATTTGTGTTGCTCTCAGAAGTCCACACTTTTCTGATTAGCTGATTCCGTGCAAGCAAGGTAGCCCGTTAGTCAAGCCTAATTTCTATGTCTGCTAAATATCAAAAAAATTGTGTCACTTATTTTGTAGTGTGCATGCAATTCAGAACTTTATGTATCTGGTTGGTTTGGTCATTGATCTTATTTAGTTTTATTCATGTTGCTTGGAGTAATATTTTGGCTCAAAAACTGTCCATTTCAACCATTCTCTTGTTTGTATTGTTCATGTAGAAGGAATTATTCTTACTTTATTTGTACATTCATTCTGATTTTCTAACAGTACTAGACCTTTTTTTTCAGTCAGCATTTTATCTTCCTCTGTTTGGTAGCTGTTCTTCCTTTCAGATCCATAATAAGATTCTGAAAAGCTAGTAACTGTTGTAACAGACTTGGGTGTTTCATTTGACGAAATCAAAAATCTATAGAAATAGAAATACTAAGCTCCCTCGAATTGAAGCTTTCTGGTGCTTCGAGGGTGTTGTGGGGTCACTAGGGCCACACGCGTAACTGTGTGTTGTTTAGTTTTATTTCTTCTTCTTTTTTCACGTTTTAATTCATGAGCGCTTATTAAAATTTGTTTACTTTAAGAAACATAAACATATTTTAAAATTATTAATTAAATTTGTGGATATTTTCGAAGTTCACGGTTATTTAAAGTTTGTGAATATTTTTAAAATTTGATTTTTTTTATATTGCGAACATTTTTGAAATCATGAATATATTTTAAATTCATGAATGTTTTCTAAAATTCATTGTTTTTAGAAGTAATGATATTTTTAAAGTTTCTTAAACATCATTTAATTTGACTAACCTTCTCAAATAAAAAAAGAGGCTATTTTTTCTGAGCTGGCAGTGGGGCGACCGAAAAAAACTAAACGAGCGAGAGGAGCAAGGAGCTAAGCTGAGTGAGCAAGAGCTTTGTGTGCTGACCCATATGAGTGTCACAGTAGCGATTCCATGGGTTTAGCATGAAATAAGAACTCCTAAGAGGCTCAAACAATCACCACCAGGCTAACACCAAGTACGAAATGTGCAAAGAATTCACAACAACACATCAAATAACTCTTCATCTTTTTCTCAAAAAAAACTCTTCTCTTTTGGGAAAAAAAACTCCAACATCAACCCAACATGATAAACGAACAAAAACACCACCAATAAAAAATTAAAACACAAAGTCATCACAGATAAAATCAAAAGGAAACAACTGATCACAACAATCTATAATCTATAGATATAAAAAAGTTAATTTCACAAGTGAAGGATGGGGCAGCGAAACGCGTGTTGGCCTCTAGTATATTCTAATGGGGTTCGTTTTCAAATTTGGAGATCTGTACTTGAGATTTCTAGATAAGAATGATACTGATTATTATTTTTTGAAGGTATGATACTGATTACTTGTGATTATTGAAAAAAAGGAACTTGTGATTATTTTTTTGAAGGTATGATACTGATTACTTGTGATTATTGAACAACAAACAGATCTGAATGCCAAAGCCCACCCCGCGACCCTATCCCCTCCCGCCGCGCCATTTTGGAGAACATGTGACAGTGTTGTGGAGATAGATACTGAGGTAACAGAGGATGGAAAAGTCAGTTTCTCTAAGTTTTTTATGGCTTCAAGGCAGGGTATCGTCCATATTTGAGCATAGACTCATCGATTTAAACTAGCAAGGGAATGGTCAATTGGCAGCTTGCAATGCTTTGGATGGACACAACTGGATATTCACTGTTGCTATTGGCTTGTTTGAGTCAGAGACAGAGGTCTCATGGACATGGTTCATGATGCAGTTGAAAAGATGCATAGGGCAAGTGTCACCTTTGGTAGTCCACACAGATGCATGCAAAGGGCTAGAAAATGCAGTCAAGAACGTTTTCCTCCATTGTGAGCAGAGGGAGTGCTTCGGCCATATGTGGATAAATTTGATAAAAAAATCCAGAGGGGGAGAATTCGGTCGCATGTGGCCAGCAGCAAGATCTTACACTAAACAGACACATTCATATCATCTTGGTAAGATAGTGACAGGATGCCCTGAGTTTGGTCCATGGGTGAACACCTACCATTCTCTATTATGGTATAGGTCAGGATTTGACACTGCCATCAAGTGTGATCATATCAACAACTTGGCAGAAAGTTTTAACAACAAGGCGAAGCAGTTAAAAAACTTGCCTATGCATGACATGGTTGACCAAATCAGGATCATGATTATGCGCTTGTGGGAATTGAGAAGAAGGATTGGTGATTGTCTGCAAAGGGATTGTTGACACCATATTTTGGCACGATCAAAAACTTAACTAAGATGGCCTCGAATGGAGAAGTGATCTACATGAAAAAGTTCCGTATAGTCGACATGAACATCTTTGAAGTTTGTTCCATCACCGTTCGATTTCATCTCGAAAGTCAAAACTATGCTCAAAGTACTAAGATGTTATATTCAGAGTACAGTTTGGCCGATTAAGCCCCGAAGACGACCTCATATGAGAAAATGTTCTATGCGGATTGTCTTCGTCTCATCAAAACAATCAATTTTTGATACTCCCTCCGTTCCGAATTACTTGTCACACGTATGGATGTATCTAGATGTATTTTAGTTCTAGATACATCCATTTCAGCGACGAGTAATTTGGGACGGAGGGAGTATAAAAATCATCTCAATCTGAGGTCATATGCAAAAGTTAGAGCCATTCGAGTGTAGCGCTACCACGAGGCAAAAAGTGGCATGCCCAATCAGACATGTGTCTGATAGGTAGCGCCACGAATTGTTTATATTGCACAAGTGTTTTGGCCCACCAGACCGCCTCGAATTGAACAATGTTCAACATGTAAGTTTTCGTCTCGTCGAAACGGTCAAATTCGCTTTTTGGCTCATCTTCATCCGAGGTCGTTTGTGGCCAGTGGGACCTAAAAAACGAACTTTGTCCCAGACTTATCTAAATCTGAGTTCGGTTAATTTTGGAAAGATCTAGACGTGATTTGGAGTGCTTTTCTTGTACGGGAAGTCCAGCCGCCTCATAATTAAGTGAGAGGTGACGGTTGATTTAACAACACACAATCGAACAAATCATCTACCACTTTTTACCTTTACTTTTATCTTCTCCCTTGTTCTTCTTCTTCCTCGTTCTTCGTTCGTTCTCCTTGTTGCAGGGCGGCGAACCTGGAGACCCTAGAGGCGACCGGGTCGACCAAGGGCAGCCCATAGCTGATGTGCGCCCTGATGGGGTCCCTCCGGATGTGTGAGGTTTCGGGTCTACAAAAGCGCCCGCTGGTAAGTGCATCAAGTGCCCTCATAGTGGTTTTGGAGTATCGATGGCAATTAGGTTGAGGAACTGATGAGTTTGTGAGTGTACACAGGAGACAGAGTCCTAGAAGATTTGGTTTAACACATGGAAGATGACCCCTAAAAATGTATTTCTTCAAGTGAAGAAATTGATGATGAAATTGATACGACCTTTGAAGAAATTGAAGTGAAGAATTTGAAGTGTGAAGACTTTGTTTTCATGGTTTCTTTTCTTTTTTCTTTGAGTCATAGGAAAAACCGTACTATCAAAGGGGGTCTAGGTGAATCATATTTCACATTTTCCAAAGTGATGCTCAAACCTATTCAAACCTATACACAAGCCGCTTCGAGTGAAGCCTTTGGAAATCTCCTGTATAGCTGACGCAGTTGGCAGTGGTAGTGATGCAGTTCATCTGGCCACTGACAAATTTGGTCATGCTGAGGAGTTAGGATTTCGCTAGTGCGTTTTGCCTAAAAGTGAGGAAATTGAGTGCCCCGATGAATTTGAGAGTTCAAATTTATCTTGACAACAATCGAATGAGAGAAAGTCATTTATGACATTTCATGTTGGGTTGCCCCTTGACTATAAATAGCCGCCCCCACAACCACTTGTTGGTTGGCTGCTCCAAGAGAAACGGACACTTGTCATAAGAGAGCAACCAATCCTCTGACGACTTTGAGAGAATCCTAAGTGAGGAAAACCCAGAGCCAAGGTGATTGAGCATCACTAAAGAGATTGATCTGTGTGATCCGACGCCTGTTACCTTTGAAGACTGTCATTCTTCCAAATAGTTAGGCGTCAAGTTCTGAGTACACCAAGAGTTATTGTGGTGTGCCGGTGAACAAGTCTGTGAAGGTTTTGGAAGTCTACCTTGAAGACTTACCACGAGTGATTGGGCGAGGACTAAGTGACCTTAGCTCAAGAGGAATATGGTGAGGACTGTGTGTCCTCTGAGTTGCTACTCAGCTGCCTCAACCAGACGTACAGTTGATGCAACAACTGGAACTGGTCTACCAAATACCATTGTCTTCACCGAGCCAACCTGGTTTCAAATTCCTCAACCCTCTCTCACTTTGTTCCGTGCTGAAGAATTTTTGATCTGTGCTCTGACGAATTTGAATTGAAGAATTTCATCTCACTACCTTTCATTTTCTTCATGCGTGAATGAATGTATGATTGCATGTTCTTCACTCTTTAGTATCCTGATTGCATGTACTCTGATTTCATGATGACTTAGTTTCCCTGGTGTTTCTATTTCTCCACTCCGATCTTGGTCAAATTCTTCAGAGTTTGACGAATTTCTAAAAATCTCCCATTCACCCCCTCCTCTGGGAGTAAACATGCACTTTCAATTGGTATCAGAGCAAGGTACTCCCTTGTTCTGTGTGATTTTGGTTTAACCACCTGGAGTTTTAGTTGTGTCAACCGCAGATATAAAGAAAGTGTCCGCTGCATGTCTCATCTTTGATGGATATGACATCCCATGTGGAAAATCATGATGAGGAAGCGGCTCCTATCGACGAACAGCGAGCTGTGGACTGTCACTGAGATCGGTCTTATCGATCTATGTAAGATGACACATGTTGATGGCATTCCTAAGTACACTCGGCTAGATACCTTGGCAAGGGATATCATTTGCTCCAGCCTATCCAGAGAGGAGTTCAGGCTCATCATGCATCTGGTGAACACAAAGCTCATATGGGACATGATCTCTGACATCTATGAAGGACACTGCACCTGTTAGGATCCTTGGTTTCTCGAGTTCAAGGAGTCACTTAATACGATGACTTTCGATGAAGACTCATCATCCTGTGGATCGTGCCTCATGGACAAAGGCACCAAGGTACTCAATGATTCATCATCTTCTTCAAGTGAAGATGAATCTGATGAACTCACATCTCCTAGCTACTCCAAACTTGCTAGAATTGTCGCAAAGCAACAAACTGCTTTGGAAAGGATTCACAAATTGCTAGACAAAAGTGACGATATGTTGAACAATGAAATGGAACAATCTCAAATTCTGAGTGAAAACCTTGAGCCTTTACAGTCAAAATATGACAAACTTGAAAGTCGTCATGTGGCCCTCTCAGCTGCTCATGAGAAGCCGTCCTATGAATTTCTTCAAAGGAAGCAAGAGCTCAAGAAGCTGAGAGCATCTCATGATGATCTTTGAAAAGAGAATGATTCATTACTCGCTAAACAGATCAACACTTCTCAGGGAGAATTTGTTGCTCCATGCTTAAAACGCCTAGAACGCGACAATGCTAATTCTTCAGCCGAATGTTCAAATGCCTCAACTGTTGTTATTTCTTCAAATGTCCCTGTGGTTTCAATCCCCTCATCTAAGGAGACCACAAGTGTTACTGACGAAAATACAGGTCTAAAGGAATTGTATGTCATAGGCATGCACAAAAGCCTCAAAGGGCATCAGACTCTTTGTGATGTGCTCAAGAAGAAGATTCTTCAAAGGAACCCTAGGAAAGAGGATATTGCTTTGAAAGCTGAATGCTGATGGATCTTATTGGAAACCTGAGCAGTATCCCAAAACCACATGGGTTGCTGCGAAAGGACCTCCAGTTGATCCATCCACTCTATCTAGCTACAATTGTGATGCTCCACACTATTCTGATGATTAATTAGACTCCAACTATAAATTGTTCAAAATCAGAATGGTGAAGTATTTGCTAGATTTGTTGGTACTAACTGCAGGAATGGTTCCCCTGTGAAGAAAATCTAGGTGCCCAAAACCGTTCTTCAAAATCTTCAGGTGAATGTCATCATGACACCACTGAAGAAAAGGAACAACTCCATGGCTAATTCTTCACCTGGACAAAAGTCGTCAAATGGACGCAAACCAACTCATGCTCGTACTAACACTTCTGTGTAGGGAAAAAATAGCGATCTGATGAATGTGTGTTTTATTCTTCAAATCGCTATGTGCACAGATCATCGAAGATTTTCTTTGCTTATTCATTCATTTACCATGACCCTCCTGTGAAGAGAAATGCATATTCTTCAATGCCTAAGTTCCCTATCAATGCTTTGCGCTACATTGCTTCTCAGCCACCCATTCAGATGTGGGTGGTTAAGAAGAAGAACTAATCTCTTCTACAGGTCAGGTCTTCAAACACTATAAATATCTGATGAATTTGTTGAAGACCTGACATATATGCTTGTTGGGATGCAAGCTAGTCATGATGAAATCAATTCTTCATTTCACTCATCCCTATGCTGCTTAATTGTGTATTGATGAAATTCACCAATGAAATTTATCATCATATTCTTCAACTGAAGTATATGAATTTGTAAGTGAGACTAATGCTTATACATGATGATACTCCAAAAGCTACTGAATGGGTTATGGACAATGGCTGCACCAGTCACATGACTGGTGATAGGAATCTCCTCACCAATGCCCCCCTTCGTCTCATCTGAAGCATATCACCTACGCTGACAAAGGAAAAATCAAGGTATTGGGTCTAGGTAAGGTTGCTATCTCAAAGGATCGACACATGGAAAAGGTGATGCTTGTCGAGTCCCTAGGATACAACCTCATGTCCGTCTCAATGCTTTGTGATCTTGATATGATTGTCATCTTTGGAAAATATAGATGCATTGTGCTAATGGAATCTGACAAGCCCAAAGTCTTCGAAGGCTTTAGGAGAGTTGATTTGTATATTATCAACCAGCCACGTGTCTACTCGCAAAAGCTTCAGAGTGATGGCTATGGCATCGATGACTTGGACATACTGACATGAGGAATTTGAGTATACTCATCAAGAAGAAGCATATCATTGGCGTCGAGGGCATCAAATTCATCAAAGATCACCTTTGCGGTGCTTGTGAGGTTGGAAAGATGACCAGATCCAAGCACTCAACAAAGACTATCATGACCACCCTCGTCCCTTTGAATTACTTTATATGGATCTCTTTGGTCCCACTCATTATGCTACACTAACCAATACAACATCACTCTATGGATTCGTCATTGTTGATGATTATTCTCGTTATACCTGGGTGCATATCATTACCATCAAGACTGAAGTACAGGGCATCTTTAGATGATTCGCTAATCGTGCCATGACAAATTATGGCATCAAGATCAAGGATATCAGAAGTGACAATGACACCGAGTTCAAGAACACATGCCTTGATGACTATCTTGACGAACTTGGAATCACTCATGAGCTATCTGCTCCCTATACTCCTCAACGGAACAGATTCGCCAAGCGCAAGAATAGGACACTCATTGAGATGGCCCACACTATGCTTGATGAATATAAGACTCCTCACTGGTGGCCTGAAGCAATTGATACTGCATGTCACATCATCAATCGGGTATATCTTCACAAATTCCTTAAGAAAACTTCATATGAGCTCCTCACTGACAAAAGTCCAATGTAAGTTATTTCAAAGTCTTCGGTGCTAAATGCTGGATTAGAGATCCACATCACAGTTCAAAATTTGCACCGAAAGCACATGAGGGTTTTATGCTTGGTTACGGAAAGGACTCGCATGCCTACAGAGTCTTTAACACCTACCACAACAACGTTGTTGAAACTGTGGACATGGGGTTCGATGAAGCTAACAGCTCGCAAGGAGAGCACCTGCCTCCTGTGGTAGATGAAATGCCTCCTGGGGAATCTATCAAGATGATGGGCACTGGTGAAATAGTGCCCAATGAAGAAATAGCTGAAGAAGAAGTGATCATTCCTCAGCGTGAGGAAACTGAAGCTCCAGAAGAAATTGACTCTGAGGAAAATGCTCAACAACAAGGCCCTCGTCCAGCTCATCCTCGAGTGGCCAATGAAGTGCAGATTGAGTAGATCCTCGACAATATCAATGCACCCGGTCACCTTACACACTCAAGGGCTTCACATCTTGCTAACTTTTGTGGGCATTAAGTTTTTTTCTCTATCATAGAGCCCACCAAAGTTGATGAAGCATTTCTGGAGCCTGAGTGGATTCAAGCCATGGAAGAAGAATTGCAACAATTCGAGCTCAACAATGTGTGGGAGCTTGTGAATCGACCTAATCTATGCAAGCACAATAGCATCGGCACTAGTGGATCTACCACAACAAACAAGATGAAAATGGCCAAGTGGTAAGAAATAAGGGCCATCTTGGAGCACAAGGCTACGACACACAGGTTGAGGGTATTGATTTCGGTGAAACATTTGCACCTCTTGCTAGGCTTGAAGCTATTCGTATATTGCTTGCATATGCTAACCATCACAATATTCTCTTATATTAAATGGATGTGAAAAGTGCATTCCTCAATGGTAAGCTTGAGGAAGAAGTATATGTTGCTCAACCACCAGGTTTTGAGGATCCAAAGCATCCGGACAAAGTCTTCAGACTCAACAAGGCTCTCTATGGCCTCAAGCAAGCCCCACAGGCTTGGTACGATACACTAAAGGGATTCTTGAAGAAAAAGGTTTCAAACTCGATTCACTTGATCCTACTCTTTTCACTAAGTCTTATGATGGTGAACTGTTCATATGCCAAATATATGTTGATGATATTATCTTTGGTTGCACTAACAAGAATTTCAGTGACGAATTTGCATACATGATGAGTGAAGAATATCAGATGTCTATGATGGGAGAATTGACATTCTTCCTTAGTCTTCAAATTTGTCAACAACCTAATGGCATCTTCATTTCTCAAGAGAAATACCTCAAAGGCTGCCTGAAGAAATTCGGCATGCAAGACTGCAAAGGCCTCAAAATTCCAATGCCAACTAATGGTCAACTCAGCACTGACGAAAATGGTAAAGATTTCAATCAGAAGGTATATTGCTCCATGATTGGTTTGCTTCTTTACCTATGTGCATCTAGGCCAGACATTATGCTTAGTGTTTGCATGTGTGCCGATTTCAAGAGACACCGATGGAATCACACCACCAGTCTGTGAAACGAATTCTTCAATATTTAGCTCACACACCAACGCTTGGATTATGGTATCCCAAGGGCTCATCTTTTGATCTAGATGTATTTTCTTATTCTGATTACGCTAGAGATCGTGTGAGTCGCAAGTCTACATCAAGCATATGCCACTTCCTCTGACAATCTCTTGTATGTTGGTCCTCAAAGAAGCATACTAGCATGGTACTATCCACAGCTGGGGCTAAATACATTTCCGCTGGTGCCTGCTTCTCACAATTTCTATGGATGAAGCAAACCCTCAAGGACTATGGTGTCAACATGAAGAAAGTCCCTCTCTTATGCGATAACGAGAGTGCTATCAAGATCGCCCACAACCCAGTGCAACATTGCAAGACAAAGCATATTCAGATTCATCATCATTTTCTTCGTGATCATGTGCTGAAGGGAGACATTGTCATTGACCATGTGAAGACCGAAGACCAGCTTGTTGATATCTTCACTAAGCCCTTGGATGAAAAGAGGTTCTGCAAGTTGTGGTGTGAGCTAAACATCCTAGAATATTCGAATGCCCTCTGAAGTGGACACACATCCTAACGCTTATGCATTTTTGATGACTTTGATGCACAACACACGAAGTAACATTTTTCTTCAATCAATGAATACTAACCCTCTAAGTGTGAACAAATTAATGAAGAACTTGACTCTCATAACCCTACGACAATTGTATGCGGTGTCTGAAGTCATCAATGTTCTTATACAGTGGGTAATGCCACCACCTCTCCCTCTATGCTAAGATCAACCCACTATGTTCACAAATTCTTCATGTGCGTTCTACTTGACACTGTCCAAAGTCTTCACTGTGTCCTTGACACTTGAAGAAATTGCGAACACACTTTAAAATTTCTCAAAGTTTTTTCTAGCGGTTGCCACAGTAACTCATCCCGTGCTTCACACACATGGATAAGTGTGAAAATGCATGCGTGACATGTGTTACCGAGGTGTGAATGGTCAGGGGCTTATCTTTCCAAAAATTTCGGACGCCTCAATTTTCAATGCGGGTATAAATAGCCTTGACCCTGTCAATGACAGTTCACTTCGTCCCTTCGCTCTCAGTCCTCAAACCCTAGCGCCGCCACTGGATCTCATCGCCATCAGAGAAGAAGAGCTTCACTGCCTCGACCTCTTCGTTGATGTACTCATGCTAGACGCGGATTTATTCACCTCCGCTGCTGCTGTAGATGTCTATCATCGCCAAGTTAGGGCACGGAAGATCTGAGCTGATTATTTCCTTCGCCTTGTCATCTAGTTCATCGAGTTCACCTTTGGGGTAAATTAAATGCTCATTTACTGCCCCTCTTTGGTGTTCACTCAACTCAAAAATCTTCAAGTGTCATTTTTACCACTCTTTCATTTCTTCAGCACTTCCATCTGGCTAGTCTTGTGTATTTCATCATTGACATGCTTAATAGAAGATTTCTCAACTGTACGAATTGCTTCAATCTGTACAACTCTAGAACCTTAGTCAAGAACAATTGATGAAATTCTTCAAGACGATAAGGGTTAATTTCCTCAACTGGTTTATTTTTGAAAATCTCTGAGAACGCATGTGACTCTTCCCTTTTCCTCGCAACTATACTTTGTTCACAGGTATAATGTCTACAGATGAATCTCTTGGTTCTCATCAACTTAATTCATTTGCAGTACAACTTGAGGAAATACTTCCAACTTCACTAGAGTCCTCACGGGTTCAAAACCCTCAGTTGAAGAAAAGGGTTGAAGGAAAGAAACCACAGAAAGGTGGCAAGAGAAAGGAAGAACATACTACATTTGAGATTCCTGATGAAAAAGGGTACAACATGCCTGGTGATAGTATCCATGGACCAAAAATTGATAAGCAACGCAAAACTCGCATGCTGAAAATCAAGAGACACTGGATTTATGAATGGAGAGCTTACAATTACGTCACTCCCAAATACATGAAGGAATTCACAGTCAAGCCTCCTTGCGAAATACCACTGCTTGCTCCTGGTCAGGTGGTTGATCCCTCAAGTATCAGAAGAGGTGAAGAGTTTCCTGAGGAATGGGTTAAGTGCCAAGCAAAGTTAGCCAAACAAGCAAAGAAGGCGGTTGAAGAATTCAACCGTGCCTCAAATGCTTCAGCTGAAGCAAGTGCGAGTGGTAGTTCTAGTGCTCCGAAGAAATCTATGCAAAAGAAGCCTACACATAAGCCAAAACCAACTGTTCCAATGCCCTCAGTGGGCTAATCTCAAACTGCAAAGTCTTAAGCACCAAAATTTTCAAAAACTTTAGTGCCTCCTCCTACTTCAAGTTCCTCAAGGGCAGCATCTCAAGCTTCAACACTGGTTGTGCTCACCTCATGCCAGCGCACCGAGGGCTTTCAAACAGCCACAATTGCTGCATCAAATGCCTCAGCTAGTGGGCAACCAATTTATTCATCGCCTAGGCTGAAGCAAAAGGCTACTTCTGGCCGAGGAACCAGACCAAGTCCCAAGAGAAAAGTTGTTGTGCCTCAGGTTGATGAACATGGGCTAGCAGATGAAGATGAACTTGCTGAGTTCCTCAAAAGAAAACATGATTAGGCTGCAATTGCCAAGAACTCTTTTGTTCCAATGTTGCTGGACCCGAAGAAATTGCTAGATTTCATTGATATCTGGTGCACAAACCCAGACACTCCTCTTGATGATTTGAATCTACCTCCCGGTCTAGGCCACATGATTTCTTCATTCATCTTGAATGATAAATACAAGATTGCTCAATCTAAATTGGTGCACAAGAAGAAAGTGCAAAGGGAAAAGGAGTTAAGGAAGAACATGCTATATATATCTCCTCCACAGCTTGTGCTATTGCAATATGAAATTCATCAACTGCCTAAGGAATATGAAAGGCATGCTAATCACTGTTGTGGCGTCAAAGAACGATTTATTACTGCATCAACCAAGGTGGTTGAAGACCACAACAAGCATGAAGCTGCCAAGTTTGGCACAACATCACCTTCAAGTTCCTCAGCACCTCCTCCAACCACACAGGCGAGTGAGACTACACCATTGACTACTGATGAGACTACCAGGGCAACTGAAGAAGCTATGCCTGAAGAAACTGAAAGGGCAACTGATAATGTTGCATCTGAAGAAATTACCAGGGTGACTGCATCAGTCACGCCTGATGAAACTGCTCCAACCAGTTCCTCAGCAGCCGCTCCAACAACAACTTCATCTTTGAAGCTTATCACCCTTCCTTCTGCACCAGAAGCAAACAAGACCAAAGCTGTTGAGCAAGAAGCTAAGAAGAGAAAGGATCTGCACCACCTCTGCCTAAAACTTTGAAGAAATTGAAGACGACAACATTGTCTTCAATTGTCACTCCAATTGATGCAACCCCAATTTCATCAGTGCCCCCTGCTTGTAATCTTCAGAATCTTCAAATGGTTCCATATGGGGTGCATTATGAAATCCCTCAGGCTAATGGTGATGAAGAAGATACCCATTCTGTTGGTACCACAGAGCAAATGAATGAAGAAATTGAGGCTGACACTGATGTTTCTGCGCCTCAACAGACTGTACAAACCCCTCAACATACACCGCTGATTGAAGAAAATGATGAGGAAGTGGATATTGATGGTGAAACAACTCCTACACTCCATGACTAATATTGGGAAGCAGCTCACCCAAATTCGCCCCTCACCACTCCCCTCACAAGAGAGCCTCAGTCGCCTCAGCGCACTTAAGAAATTCAAACCGTCTCTGAAGAACAACAACCATCGCTCCACAGTATTCTTGAAGAAGTTCCAACTACACTAGCTGATGAAAATGCTCATGATGACCCCGATGTTTATGTCATCAATGCATCTCCTCCATGTGTTGATTCAATTCCCTCGAAAGATACTGACACTGTTCCAACTGCTACGGCTGAAGAAGTTGCTCGTGCTCTTGCTATCACCAGTCCAAATGACTCAACTAGGTCTCCACGACCAATACTTGATGTCAGAAGGAAAAAGCTAAATCTTCAAACTTTCCTAGTGATGCCCAAGATTGGCAAAAGCCTCAAGCGGCCTGTATTTGACAATGCCAGATTCTTCAAAGGGAAGAATTTCTTCGTTGGTGAGTCACCTTATGACTCTGCCAAGCTAAGGCGCTTGAGATTCTGGACAAGGACGCAGATGAACTTCTATGCTTCAATATTGTTTGATAAGAAGAAAGTATTCCCACATCGCCATATTCCTCACATAGATATGGAGTCAATACCATGCTTTCGGCTAGTTTTGGGATCATTGCGCATTAACTTCGCACAAAGCCTAGAACATATCAACAGATCTTTATTTTAATGGGCCTCCCGAAAATCGAGGCGTCCACACAGCCACATAATCATTTTTCGGCCTCCTGGATCCCCGTGCATGTCATCTATCCACTTCCTTATAAATAGGGCCAGGGGGTCCTCTTTTTCACTTTTCACCCCTGCCCGCACATCTTCTTCTTCCTCCTCACGACTTCGCTATGAACGCGAGCTCCGCCGTCGCCGTCTTCCTCCAATATCCTCAACTCCGGCTGCTGCATCAACCTAAACGGACCAGAAAACTACGGCGCACCTCCGCTGTTCATCGGCGTTAGTAAGCATTCATCTTTCCTTGTAACAGATCTGCATTAGGGTTTCCACCGTTCGTTGGTGTTCTTCGTTGTTCCTCATTTTCCTCTCTTAGATCGCGTAGTTTGATCTGAACATGATGCTAAAGTCGTGTGGTAGTAGTTTAGCATCCCTTTCCAATCACAGAAGATACCTTTTCTACATAAAATCCGATCCGAGCACATGAGTTCTTCCACTGCTGCGACCTTAGTTTTCTTTCTTTTTCTTTTTTGCACTGCTGTAGATCCAAAATAACAGAACTGATATGTGAATCCTGTTTTTCCAGTACTTAGCAAAATTTCAGCTCAACTCTAGATCTGTAGTCATTAGCTCCTCATGGCGGTTTAAATAATAACCTGTAACCCGCCAAACACCCGCCGGCTTAACTTTGAACCTTTTAAACCGCCAATGTAATGTTCTGACGTAACCCGACTATTCCTTTCCGGTTTAATCATGTCAACCTTTATAGCACTTATTCTTCTTGTATATCAATTAATCTTGCTTTGCATACTTTCCCTCAAATCACTTGCCGGCTTAAACATCATATTCTTAACCCGGTAATACCTTTTCTTCTAGGCTTTTCATCAACGAAGATGACAAGAAATGTTACTTCATGCAACTGGGTTGTCTCCACTGTCACGGAGGAAGCTCTCAATGATCATGTCAAAGTGGGTGTCATAGCACCCAAAGAGGATATCCACTGGAGGGCCCCAGGAGATGAGGCTATACCCGCCCCGAAGGAAGGCGAAGTGGTAGTCTTTACCGATCACATGCTCCATGGGTTCACTCCACCCGGCTCAAGATTCTTTCATGATGTGCTGCATTTCTTCAAACTCCATCCTCAAGACATCGGACCCAACTCTGTTTCAAACATTTGCAACTTTCAAGTGTTTTGTGAAGTGTACCTCCAACAAGAGCCCACTATAGAACTGTTCAGGGAATTCTACTACTTGAACCGGAAGACCGAGTTCATCGACGGACCTAGCTTAGAACTAGGTGGCATTTCCATTCAGACGCAGAAATAAGCTACTTTTCCTGTTGCCATACTTCCCAGTCATCCTAAGCACTGGAACCAGGCATGGTTTTATTGCCAAGATACATCTCCATCGGATGAAAATCCTCTGTCGGGTTTCCACGAAAACCGACTTAGCAACATACACCATCTCCCAGAGCGGATCAACACAAAAGCACGGGCCAAATATAGGCCCATTTTTTCAAGATTAGGGCCTTAATGGCCAATGGCTTGACTGGAGTCGATCTAGTCCGATGCTGGGTCACATGGAGGATCTTGCCGCCGGCCCAGCCTAATGTGTGAGTATACCGGTAGCGTCAAAGATCCTGAAAGTGCAACTAATCCCCAGGTGGTTTTGGTAATTCATAACAACATATAGCTCATTGAACTAATATTCTTTCAAGATCAATGTTTCAGAAAGTTTAATGGTTGGTATGGCATGGACTAGAGATGTGGACCCCTCAAAATGCCAAGGACACATATTGGCAAAACCTCAAGACTCTACATTTTCATTTTAGTGATCCAAGATCACATTAAGTCCATAGGAAAAGCCAATACTATTAAAAGGGGATGAGGTGTTGCTTAATGGCTTGATTGCTCAAAATGCTTAGTGATATGCTCCAAAAATCCTCAATCACTTTCTCATTTCCACATATGTCCTAAACCTAAAGTCAAACTCGGCCCCACCAATTTGATCTATCCGGCGCCACCGAGTTCACTTGACATAGACATATCCACAAACCCTAATCAATTCGGTCTTACCGATAGGGATCTCGGTCTCACCGAGATGGGATTGCAAACTCTCTGTTTCCCTTTGTAATATTTCAGCCTAACCGAGATGAGCGATCGGTCCCACCGAGTTCGCAGTGCAAACTCTCTATTTCCTTTTCATAAAATTTCGGTCTCACCGAAACGAGCGATCGGTCCCACTGAGTTTGCCTGACCAAGTCTCTGTTTGCTTATTACTGAAATCGGTCTCACCAAGTTGATGTGATTAGTCTCACCGAGATGAGGTTTTCCCCTAACCCTAGCAAATCGGTCTCACCGAGGTTATATTGTCGGTCCCACCAAAAAGCCTAACGTTCACATTTTGAACCAAGTCGGTCTCACTGAGTTTCACTATTCGGTCCCACCGAGTTTGGTAAATTGTGTGTAACAGTTAGATTTTGTGCGGAGGCTATATATACCCCTCCACCCCCTTCTCCATTTGAGAGAGAGCCATCAAAACGTGCCTACACTTCCACTACTCATTTTCTGAGAGAGAACCACCTACTCATGTGTTGAGACCAAGACATTCCAATCCAACCACAAGAATCTTCATCTCTAGCCTTCCCCAAGTTGCTTTCCACTCAAATCATCTTTCTACCATAGCCAGATCTATGAGAGAGAGTTGAGTGTTGGGGAGACTATCATTTGAAGCACAAGAGCAAGGAGTTCATCATCAACACACCATCTATTACCTTTGGGGAGTAGTGTCTCCTAGACTGGTTAGGTATCACTTGGGGGCCTCCGTCAAGATTGTGGAGTTGAACCAAGGAGTTTGTAAGGGCAAGGAGATCGCCTACTTCGTGAAGATCTACCCAAGTGAGGCAAGTCCTTCGTGGGCGATGGCCATGGTGGGATATACATGGTTGCTTCTTCATGGACCCTTCATGGGTGGAGCCCTCCATGGACTCACGCAACCGTTACCCTTTGTGGGTTGAAGTCTCCATCAACGTGGATGTACGATAGCACCACCTATCAGAACCATGCCAAAAATCTCCGTGTCTACATTGCGTTTGCTCCCTCCAAACTCCTCCCCTTTATCTTCATATGCAATGATTTACATTCCGCTGCTACACTCTTAGAATTGCATGTGTAGGTTGATTGCTTGACTTGTGCTAAGTTGCCAAAATCTGCTAAGACTTAAAATTGGGAAAAGGCTAGATTTTCATTTGATCAAGTAGTCTAATCACCCCCCTCTAGGCATACTTTCTATCCTATAAGTGGTATCAGAGCTTTGGTCTCCATTTGCCTTGATTTTCATAGCTTTGGTGATCATAGCCTTGGTTTCACAACCTAGGAAAGTATGGCGTCTAGCAAGGCAAATTACCACCATAGAGGTCCTTCCTTTGATGGTACTAGTTTTGCTAGTTGGAAGCATAAGACAAAAATGCATATTCTTGGACATTACCCCGCCGTTTGGGCTATTGTGTGTATTGGTTTGCAAGGTGCATTCTTCGATGGGAGAGAATAAATCATGAAGCAACTACGTAAGAGTTGAAGATGCTGCAATACAATGCTCAAGCTTGCGATATCCTCTTCAATGGATTGTGCCCCGAAGAATTTAACAAAATCAGCCGTCTTGAGAATGCAAAGGAAATTTGGGATACTTTGATTGACATGCACGAAGGTTCCGAGTCCGTCAAGGAATCCAAGTTGGATGTGCTTCAAAGTCAACTTGACAAGTTCAGAATGTAGGATGGTGAAGGTGTCGCTGAAATGTACTCTAGGCTTGCTCTCATCACAAATGAGATTGCCGGCTTAGGAAATGAAGAGATGACTGACATATTCATCATCAAGAATGTTGGTGCAACAGACCCTCGGTCTATTGCCCTGACTGTGCACATGCCCAAGATCAAGATTGAAGCACCGATCCAAGATGGAATACAAGAAACCAATAGACTTGAAGAACCAACAAGCAGAACAGAGGGACCAAGACCAATCCAGAAGAACAAGATATCGTCAAGAAAGAAGCCTCCCTTGCCGGGCAGGCGAGCCCGGCAAGGGGCGAGGCCACCCCTAGAAGAAAATGACCAAGGCACCCCGGCAGGGCCTGCCGGGACCTGCGGAGGCCAGATCGCCTCACCGACCGCTCCACCATGACTCACGTCGTCGATCATTGCGACGTCAAGCCGCAAAGTGATTAAGTGGTAGCCATTCGCCACATGGCAGCTCCTTTCTACCAATAGAACCCACAGACGACACCCGTCATATGACGTGTTAGGCAAGCAGGCGTGGAGCTGGCAAGATAGCCCGACAAGCCTTGTCGGGAAACCAACGACGTGACGCTAAGCAATGCATTAAATGTGCACTGTCAGCCTGCGGAGTTAGGTATGATAGCAGAATTTGCTATCATATCAGTGTCTAATGACTAATTTGCCACTGTGGTGACCCCTTAGCCTATAAAAGGAGGCCCATGGCAACAGTTCGAGAGGTTGGAAAGTTAGTTCACTCGCACCCCCATACGCATGTAGTCGCTGCCGCCCTGAGGCAACCCTTGTCGGGCAAGCGTACTACGCACACTACTGGAATTAGCTTCTTTGCCGTCCGCCATGGCGGACAGCAAAGGCACAGATCCCGGACGGCAAAGCCCTTTGCTGCCAGCGAGCGGACGACAAACAGTCCGGCTGAACGCGTGCCAGCAAAGGCCTTCTTTGTCGTCCGCTTCGTAGAAATGGACGGCAAAGGATTGTACCGTCCGCCATCCGAGGCCAGCAGACGGCAACAACCTTAACGGCGCTCTTTGCCATCTGCTGACAGACGGCAAAGAGCTTAGCTAGGGCAGCACTGGGAAGCTTCCATGTGGCCAGCTATGCTGTCTGCCAGCAGACGACATAGATGGCTCTGTTTGCCAGGCCTATCTGGTCACTTTGCCGTCCGCTTGCAGATGGCAAAATGACCAAATAGGCAGCCAGTGTTCCCAGTTTGCATAGGTGACTGCCATGTGTCCTCTTTGTCGTCGGCTAGCGGACGGCAGAGCTCTTTGCCGTCGGCTAGCAGACGACAAAGATGCTATACATCCCCTGTTTTTATTTTAATCCAATTAATTAGACATGGTTTCAAACACAGATATACATGCATACATATCCAACATATCCAACAGCATTTCCAACAACATATTTCATCAAATCCAACAACATAGTTCAACAAAGTCCAACATATCCATATATACATAACCACAAACAAGTTTCCAACAACATATCCATATAAACATACATATCCAAACAAGTTCTCATAAACAACAAGGAAGCACGAGAAGAATAGTACACTCCATGAATCCAAGCCTTCCTCATGTAAAGCAAATCTGCAAATTGGGAAAGATGAAAGTTAGAAGAAGAAGAAGAAGAAGAAGAAGAAGAATAAGAATAAGAAGATTTTTTCTTCTCTTTCTTTTTTCCTCTCCTCTTCTTTATCTTCCTCTTCTTCTAACTAAGGTAAGTAAAAATGCCATTTTATTGCTAAGCTAGGTAAAAATGCTAAGTGTAGGTCATTTTAGAGCTAAGCTAGGTAAATAGGTCATTTTGGAGCTTAGTAAGGTTATTATGTCATTTTCGAGGAAAATAAACTAAGTCTATATCATTTTGGAGGTAACAAAGATTATCATGCCATTTTTTACCTAAGTATGCTAAGTATGTCATAAATGAACTGAATAAGCTAACTATAGCTCATTTTTTATCTAACTTAGGTAATTATGCCATTTAGAAGGAAAATAAGCTAAGTATCCATTTGTAAAGCAAAACATTAGAGAAAACTTACCCTCATCACAACAAATATGATGAAGATCTCACTAAGGTAACAATTGGTCCAACGACATAATGATACCAAGCCTCATTATTAATGGCATATTTTCTAATCTTCTTAAGCTTCACGCGCATTGCATCCATCTTCAAGCGCATTGCATTCATCTTCATCTTGTGATCATCGATGGCATCGGCAACATACAACTCCAATGTCATCTTCTCTTCTTCAATTCTTTTAATTTTTTCTTTCAAATACTCATTTTCTTTTTCAACTAAATTTAACTTCTCGACAAGAGGGTCAGTTTCATATTCCGGTTCACATACCTCCTAGATTGAAATAGCTCTATGTCAACTTGATGGCCATAATTGTCATAAATGCGAAATGCAACAAATAGTTATGAAAGAGAATTTACCACATCCGAATCGTAAAGCGGGCGAGGGCCGACGGGGACGGACATCAAGACCATGGCACTATGTATAAGAAACAATCATACAAAGTAAGAACATTATACATACCAACTATATAAATCATACAAAGTACAACATAAAAAATTGAATACCTAATAATCACTATCGGTAATGACGTGCTCATCATCATCATTAATAAATGCATCATCATCATCACTGTCGGTAATGACGTGCTCATCATCATCATTAATAAATGCATCATCATGTGGAAGGCCACCTTTACGTAATCATTCAAGCATTGACATGTCATCTGCAGCAGTAACTTCTTTTTCTTCCGGCTCTTCTTGTTCCGTCTCAGGGTTGGATTCACTATCGTTGCCTACTTCAATGTTCTGGGATGGAGTAGAGCGTTTCTTGAAACGTTTTTTTGGAAAGACGTGTTTCTTGGAAGAATTCTCCTTTGTCATATGTGTCTTGGTTAATGTGACATTCATAATCCTCTTCATTGGGGGGGGGGGGGGAGGTCTAACACATGGCGACACTTCATAAACGACATCCCAACCACTGAGATTTGGATCATTTTGACAGGCCCACGGTAGATAGAAAACTTGGGTTGCCTGTTAAGCCGTAATATAGACATCAGGAACATCCAAATGGGTGCTTTGTTTGATTTCTACTAGCCCTATATGTTCATGAGTCCTTCTAGTCTCCCTGGGCTGGAACCAATAACATCTGAAGACTACAACGTTTGGTGGGTGTCGGTGTCAAAACCGGCGGATCTCGGGTAGGGGGTCCCGATCTGTGCGTCTAGGATGATGGTAACAGGAAGCGAGGGACACCATTTTTACCCAGGTTCGGGCCCTCTCGATGGAGGTAAAACCCTACTTCCTGCTTGATTAATATTGAAGATATGAGTAGTACGAGAGTAGATCTACCACGAGATCGTAGAGGCTAAACCCTAAGAGCTAGCCTATGATGGTATGATTGTAATTGTGATCGTCCTTCTAAGGACCAACCTCTTTGGTTTATATAGACACCAAAGAGGGATAGGGTTTACACGGAGTCGGTTACAAGGAAGGAAACACAATATCTGGATCGCCAAGCTTGCCTTCCACGCAAAGGAGAGTCCCATCCGGACACGGGCCAAAGTCTTAAGTCTTGTATCTTCACGCTTCAATAGTCTGGACGATGTATACAGTCCGGCTGTCCGGATACCCCCTAATCCAGGACTCCCTCAGTAGCCCCTGAACCAGGCTTCAATGACGATGAGTCCGGCGTGCAGTCTTGTCTTCGGCATTGCAAGGCGGGTTCCTTCTCCGAATACTCCAAAGTAATTATTGAACACGTAGACCGTGTACGGATTCACAAGATGATTTTCACATTTCATTGTAGGG
Source organism: Triticum aestivum (assembly GCF_018294505.1). Taxonomy (NCBI): domain Eukaryota; kingdom Viridiplantae; phylum Streptophyta; class Magnoliopsida; order Poales; family Poaceae; genus Triticum; species Triticum aestivum. The sequence goes on along the minus strand of NC_057801.1, from coordinate 594,086,689 downwards.
AACATAGCATAAATCTGATCTGCTGGCAATCTTTGTACGCCGTGCCCTTGCATCATGGCCTGGTCCAACACGAACCGGCGTTTCTCTCCCCACCTTGACTTGCGCTGCGAGGCGGTTTTATTGGCACGTCCTGCCAAAGTAGAGATCGTGTTCCTCTTATTACGGGATTTTTTATCAATATGGGCGTGCGTGACCCCACGACGACCGTTGGTATGACTCCATGTATTTTTGGATAAGTCTCAAGCGGTCATGCTGAGGACTCTTGATATTCACCCCCTTTATAAAGGGATCGAGGCCTATGCCTCTTTTCCACCTCCCCTGCACCTTCTCGCACCTCAAGCTCCAACACCCAAGACCTAAGCTCCAACACCCCAGATCCTCCAATATGTCCGGATCCAACCCTAAAGGCCAGTGGGTGGCCTCCTCGATCCAACATGAGGACATTACGAGGCTTAGGGAGGTCGGATACCTGACCGCCGATATCCAGCACACGCTTCCTGCTCCAAGGCAGGTTATCCCTACACCGGAGCCCAATGAGAGCGTTGTGTTTGTCCCTCACTTCCTCCGCGGCCTAGGCTTCACCCTCGACCCCTTTGTGAGGGGACTCATGTTCTACTATGGGTTGGATTTTCATGATCTGGCTCCGGATGCTATCCTCCATATCTCGTCGTTCATTATTGTGTGCGAGGCTTTTCTCCACGTCACCCCACACTTTGGCTTATGGCTCAGGACCTTCAATGTGAAGCCGAAGATGATCGAGGGGTGACATGCGGAGTGCGGAGGTGCCATAATAAGCAGGAACACCGATGCCCCATGGCCAGAGGGTTCTTTCCCGGAAGTATCCGATGTGTGGCAACAGAGGTGGTTTTATGTTACAGCTCCCAGAGGCACAAAGTGGGAAGCCGCCCCCGAGTTCCGTTTGGGCCCTCCGTCACAGTTGGCGTCATGGACTGACGTAGGAAGGAATTCGGGGCCCGCCAGTGATGTTCCAATACTGCAAAGCCGTATCCGGGAGCTTATCGAGAGGGACATAAATCTTGTCAGCATAATTCGAGTAATGCTAATCCGAAGGATGTTGCCATGCAAATGTCGGCCTCTCCGGATGTGGGAGTTCAATCCGGAGGGTCCACGGACTATTAAGCACTTTTTCGGCCTGAAGCTTGAAGGGATGTGTAAATTATTCTCCGGACCACAAGTAAAGTGTCCGGACACCATCGAGGATGCGGGCCTAAGCTGCAATCGCCTAGATACCCAAGTAAGTAACCTTAAAGCCGGACATCTGTTTATATTTGCCATAACCATTGTTCTGAAAAACCCTCCATGGCCAGGAATGGCTCAACAAGGCGGAGAGAATTAGGTGTCCGACGCCACTTCCTGAAGGCTCACCGGGTCCAACCGTTAACAAGATGCTTGGGCGGGTGCTTAGCAAAATGCCCTCAGGGAAAGGCAAAGGAAAGGGCAGCGAAGCCGAACTTCACACACTACGCATCCGGACCGGGGGAATTGATTTCTCCCCAAAGGAGGATAGTCGGGGAGGGGAATCTGAGGCCACCTCCCCGCGAGGGAAGAAAAGGGCCACCTCTGAAGACTTGGAGACAGAGATGCCCAAACAGGGGAAGAAAGTGTCCCCAGGGGCTCTGTCTCGACGGGCGTTCTCACCACGTCACGCCCGCCAATGGGACAGCCCTCGACCGAGCTGTAAGTTAATCAGTATTCCGAGGGTACTGCATTTCTCTGAGATCAATAACCAGGATTCGTCTTTTGCAGTCCGGCTAGCAGCTCTCCTCAACAGAGTTCGTCTTCGGGGGATCTTCCTCCGGAGATGATGGAGAGCGAGACCCCACCCACCTCTCCGCCTCATGAAGCAGGCAACACTGAGGTGTCGTCACAGAGGAGTCCGAATCTGCCGAAGCCGGAGGCCAATACGTTAGTCGCCCTGAGCCCGGAGCGTTTGGCTCCCACGAGGGGCGATGAGAAGGGTCCGGCACAGTTCGATGCCCGGCCGGACGTACTGACAGGTCTTCTGGAGCAAGCTGCACTCTCGGCGGAGCACTGCTCATTAATGAGCGCGGTGCTTAAGAAGATTTCATCCGCTACAAGCGGTTTGAATGAGGCATTTATGAGCCTGCTCAGAGGCTTTGAGGTATGTAGTAAAAAATGCACTATTTTTGGCTGTGAGGCACGCGCTAGGTGTGTTCCATATGGATAGTAGCCCCTGAGACTCTGGTTGCCCGCCATAGGCGGCAAACGGGGGATCATATAGTAATGGCTGTGCTGTACATGTGCGCATGTATCTAAGGATCCGGCAGCCAACCAGTCTATTGAAGTTGCCGAACTAAGGAGGCAGATCGGATCTATCGATGCCAATATCACGCTAGTGAACAAATGGCTGGAGGAGTCACAGGGTATGTGCTCTGCTTCCCTTATTATGTTGTATAGGAAAATGTGAGAGGGGCATAATATTAATGCAATGTGTTTGTACTGCAGATGGTGCTGCTGCTATGGAGGCCCTGAGGGCGGAACTTGCTCAGGCCAAGGAACAAGCTCGGGCTAGCAGTGCGACTGCCCTAAAGGCGGCCAAAGAATTGAGAGCCAAACAGGCTGCTCATCGCTGAAGCGAGGAAAAGATAGCCGAAATGGCTGTGGAGTTAAAAAATGCCACCGACCGGTATGTACTCCTTGAAAAGGAGAATAAGGCTAGCTCAGCCAAGATGGACAAGGCACTTAATGCCACCAAGGAGATGCGGACCGAGATCCGGGGTATGCGGGAGGAGCTCTAACAGGCCGACAAAATCGTGGCTGGCGGCTCCTACTTACTGCGGACGAAGTTTTTGGATCCAAAGTATGCTCCCCTGGATGGGCGCTAGAGTCCGGCCGACGCATATGCGGACTTGGCGAATAGTACGGCTGACGCTGCCAAGTTCTTCGAGGATCAAGGTGATAAGGAAGTGGAGAAGCTTTTTTGGTCGCAATTCAATGCTCCCACTCACCCGCTGCCGTTAAATGAGAAGATGGCTGCTGTGGCGGAGCTTCACAGGCTGTCCGGGCTTGCAATGCGGTCTGTAATAGACCATCTTTGGCCTAAGGGGCCTAGGCCGGACAACTACTTTGGTTTGGTGCAACAATTCCTTGGGGCCATGCCTCGGATCGACGCCATGAGGAGGCGGCATGCATAAAGGGTGCACGAATGGCTCTTGCCCGCGTTAAAGCCTATTGGACGGATATGGAGGCCACCATTGTAGTGACCCAGGATCCGGCGGGAGGCCAATATCCGGCCGAGCACTACTTGGCACGGGTCACAGAAGGTGCCCGGCTAATAGAGGCACAATGCTCGAAGAATGTCTTGTTCGAGTGATAAATCAAATCATTGTAAAACAATGTTTATTTTGATTATGAGGCTATATTTATACTTTTTGCCTGAAAAGATGATTGTGTCCCCTGTGCGGCCATTTTTATATATGTATACAAGTAATCCGAAAGTTAGCAGTCGTTGGCTTCAGCCCCCACGCATACAATGCGGGGGTGTTCGCGAAAAATATGCTTAATCACACTTGATCCAACGTCTTGGTCCATTAAGGAGGTGATCGCACGTCGAACTAGGCAATCGGACTATATAGCTGTAACACTTTCGCTTAGCCGTGGGAGTCTAAAGGTGGGGCTACTATGTAGACCCTGGTACCTTCACATGCATCCGAATACGGGCGCGTATGTACATGGCCGGGAAACGGCCCTTCGTTAATGCGGAGGAATCCTAAAGATTTCGGTGAGTCCTCGAGTGGTTGAACAGGCTCTCACTGCATCATGACAGTCAGTTTTCGGCTTTCTCTACTGAGGTGCTCATCCGGAATAACCAGGGCACAATCGCAGTAGTTCTCCTTTGGCCGCCTTAGCCGATAATAACGGAACGTAAGGCAGCAAACCCAGGAGCCGGGCAAACCCAACATTTGACCAAAGACATGATTCGGAGCTGATGCATATAAGGCCAAACTCGTGACGCCGAACACTCCCGAAGGTATTCGGGCTTTATAACATAAGATAGGCTCAAGAATGCCCATTCATTATGAACCCTGTGTTTCCAGGTACATGCAGTAATCTGTCGTGGCGAAATGCCAATAACGACAGTATCCTCTGTGGGTATGGAACCCGTGGGATGGTTAAATAACAAGAGGCAATAGAAAAGGTTTACACAGGGGCTTAATCTAAAAAGAAACCTGTTGAACGGGGCCCTGCCGCACGTCTGCACCTTTGTCTCCATTGTGCCGTATCCTGGAAGGGTACCACGCGAACGTTGTCTATGGAAAAAGGAAAACTCATAGGAGAGTACAACGTAAGTATGCGATGGATAGTAAAAGTGTAAGATGTTGGCCTGCCAATAAGGTTGAGCCAAGTGTGGGGATGTATTAAATATTTATAGCCCCTGGTGTCCGCTATGGGATTACATATACGGTGCCCTGGTTTAATTTTATCCGGGCTACCAGACTCGTCTAACCGTGTCTATGGTCTTAATGACCAGTCATGTTTTCTGATATTGGAGGCCGCTTATAGTCCGGCCGCCAGGGCCGTCGCTTGTTCCTCTATGCGTGAAGAGCGCTCTGTGATTCCGCTAACGGTGATGACGCCACGAGGACCGGGCATCTTGAGTGTAAGGTAGCCATAGTGCTGCAATGCGTTGAAGCGGCCGAAGGCCGTTCTTCCAAGCAGTGCATGATAGCCGCTTTGGAAGGGTGCAATGGCGAAGAGTAGTTCTTTGCTTCTGGAGTTGCTTGGGGAGCCAAATGTTACCTCCAGTACGACGGAGCCCCTTCCGTAGGCTTCAATGCCTGGTATCACCCCTTCAAAGGTGGTGTTGCTTTGGCTAATTTTGGATGGGTTTATCCTCATCCTGCGGACAGTGTCCTCGTATATTAGATTGAGACTACACCCACTGTCCATGAGGACACGGGTGAGACGGTATCCGTCGATTATTGGGTCAAGCACCATGGCCTCTGATCCTCCGCGCCGAATACTAGTTCGGCCTTCCATGTGATCTAAAGTGATCGGATAAGACGTCCAGTAGTTAGATGTGGGTACGATGGGCTCTATATCGTGCGTGTCTCTGAGCACGCGTTCGTGCCCTATCGTGGAGGTGTGAGTCGCGTGGATCATGTTTACTGTTTTAACCTCTGGCAGGAATTTTTTCTGTCCCCCAGTGTTCGGTTGGCGAGGTTCATCCTCGTCTTCACTTGGAGTTTCCCTCCCCTTGTGTTCGGCTTTTAATTTGCTGGCCTGCTTGAAGACCCATCATTCTCTATGCGTGTGGTTCGCAGGTTTCTCCAGGGTGCCATGAATTTGGCACAGTCTATCTAGGACTCTGTTCAGACCGAATGGTCCCTCTTTACTGCCTTTAAATGGCTTCTTTTGCTGATCAGGTCGAGAGCCCCTGAAACCCGCATTGGCCGTTGTGTTGCCCGGGCTCTCTTCCTTGTTTTGGCATCTGTGTTTATTACGCCGTGGCTTCCCATTGCCATCCCTTATTTCGGATATGCTGGGGTCGCTGGTGCCTTTACGGGCTAGCCAGCTATCTTCACCCGTCCAAAAGCGGGTCATAAGGCTTGTTAAGGCTGCCATTGTCCTTGGATTTTCTTGGTTGAGGTGTCTGGCAAGCCATTCGTCGCGGATGCTGTGTTTGAATGCCGCTAAGGCTTCAGCGTCCAGACAATCGACAATTTGATTCTTCTTAGTGAGGAATCTGTTCCAAAGCTTGCGGGCGGACTCTCCGGGCTGTTGGATTATGTGACTTAGATCGTCCGCATCCGGAGGCCGGACATAAGTCCCTTGAAAATTGGCCCTGAAAGCATCCTCGAGTTCCTCCCAACCCCTAGTTGAATTTTCGAGGAGGCTTTTCAACCAGTGTCGAGCTGGTCCCTTCAACTTGAGGGGAAGGTATTTGATGGCGTGGAGCTCATCCTCACGAGCCATGTGAATATGCAGGATATAATCCTCGATCCAGACCCCTGGGTCTGTCGTTCTGTCGTATGCCTCTATGTTCACAGGTTTGAAACCTTGTGGGAATTCATGGTCCAATACTTCTTCGGTGAAGCACAGGGGGTGAGCAGCCCCTCTGTATCTGGACGCGCTGTGGCATGCAGTTGGCTGTTGCTGTGTCCGGAGCTTATTCCGAACTGGTTTGGTTTGTATGATCGTTCTGGTGACCATAGTCCCTCACCGGGGTGTGTCTTTTAGATCCGTAGATGGACCTGGCCGCACAGGCTTGCTTATCTAGATGCTCACGTAGATCATGCGCGGCGTCAGTAGCCGTTTTGTTGCAGTTGTGAGGCGGTACGTCTGTTCTCCTGGTCGTATTATTCTTTGGTGGAATGGCCTCGTCGTCGAATTCTGGCAGTAGCCTGCGTTTGGGATAGCTCTTTGTATGGCGATCATCGCCATATCTTTCTTCGATGTCTAGCACTTTATTCCATATGCGATTGAGCGTTTCCTGTGCGGCTTTGAGCCGTTGCTTCTGCTTCTTTAGACTTCTTCCTGTGGCCATAAGCTTTCCGTGGAGGTTATCTCGTTCCACGCGTTCTTCCGGAATGATGAATGCATCATCGTGTGGACTGTGTTCTTGTCCTGGGGCGGTTTGATGGACTCGTCCCTCTGGATCATTGTGATCGGGCGCCTGCTCCGAACTTGGTTCGGCGTGACATGGCTCATCCTGGTCCATTGCTGGGTCCATGTGGTCGTTATTGCCTTCGGAGTTTGCTGGTATGTCGATCCTTCTTGCGCTCTTGTCGCTATTTTTACTATTGCTGGACTTTGAGCGGCGTCTGCGCCGCCGTTTTGGCTTTTGCCCGGGGGTTTTATCTTCTGGATTGCCGCTGTCGTCCTCCTTGGGCGTATCCACCATGTATATATATTGTGTGACGAGGTGGCCATCCACCGCCCTGCGAGCGGTGGCTCCTATACTTCTCCTGCATCGTCGTTCATACCGTCGATGTCTTCGGAGTCGAAGTCAAGCATGTCGGTTAAATCATCGACCGTGGCAATGAAGTGGGTGGTGGGTGGGCAACGAATTCCTTCATCGCCTGCTTCCCACTCAAGCCGGACATAGTTCGGCCCAGAGCCTCCTGACAAAGAGAGCGACTTCAATGACTTCAGCATGTCGCCAAAGGGCGAGTGCTGGAAGATGTCTGCAGCGGTAAACTCCATTATCGGAGCTCAACCTAGCTCGACTGGCTCGAGGGTGTGCGGACCGGAACCAACAACCGAATATGTGTCCGGGGGCCCGGGGTTACAGGCCTCCACAGAGGTGGGACCTGTGTTCGGCTCCTCCGCCGATGAGTGTGCAGCCTGCGGGGCGGGGTCCACCCCTCCGTCCTTAGGCAACGCAACCTGCTTCGGATTTAGATCCGAGGCTACTGCGGGGGTGATATTCCGAGCTTCGTCCGACAGCAGGTCTAAGCCGTGCTCATCGTGACTGTTTGGTGCTCCTGGCGCAGGCCCAAATCCGTCGAAGATCAAGTCTCCGCGAATATCCGCTGTGTAGTTCAAGTTTCCGAACCTAACTTGGTGGCCAGAGGCGTAGCTATCGATCTGCCCTAGATGGCCAAGAGAATTGGCCCGCAGTGCGAAGCCGCCGAACACGAAGATTTGTCCGGGGAGAAAAGTCTCCCCCTGGACCGTGTTGTTGACGATTGAAGGCGCCATCAGACCCTGCAGCGATGACGCAGAGGAACTCTCAATGAAAGCACCAATGTCGGTGTCAAAACCGGCGGATCTCGGGTAGGGGGTCCCGATCTGTGCATCTAGGCTGATGGTAACAGGAAGCGAGGGACACAATGTTTACCCAGGTTCGGGCCCTCTAGATGGAGGTAAAACCCTACTTCCTGCTTGAATAATATTGAAGATATGAGTAGTACAAGAGTAGATCTACCACGAGATCATAGAGGCTAAACCCTAAGAGCTAGCCTATGATGGTATGATTGTAATTGTGATCGTCCTTCTAAGGACCAACCTCTCTGGTTTATATAGACACCGGAGAGGGATAGGGTTTACACGGAGTCGGTTACAAGGAAGGAAACACAATATCTGGATCGCCAAGCTTGCCTTCCACGCAAAGGAGAGTCCCATCCAGACACGGGCCGAAGTCTTGAGTCTTGTATCTTCACGCTTCAATAGTCCGGACGATGTATACAGTCCGGCTATCCGGATACCCCCTAATCCAGGACTCCCTCAGTGGGTTTTTACCATAGAATTGAAGTTCATAAATTGCTTCAACTCTTCCATAATACTCGACATCTCCTTCGCCGATAGCAGAGACAAAACAATTTGTAGACTTTCGGTCGGCCATAGATAGATCTTTGCCATAGGTACGAAAGCGATACCCGTTGATGTCGTAATTGTCAAATTAACGGACCTTATGGTCAAAACCATTAGCTACTTGTCTCAATTCGGCATCCATAATCTCTGAATTAGCCTACAAGTTTAATACGAAAGGATTGTTGCATTAGTTGCAAATTAGCCAAAGAAATGAAAGGGTTGGAAATTACCGTTTTTTGAACCAAGAGATGAAACCGAGATATTCACATCCTTGCTTTGCCAGAAGCTCATACTCTTCGATGGAATCCTTTTGGATCACCGCTCCATATGAGAATATGGCGACGTATCGACTGCATCAAATATCCAGGAATAAGAGCAGTTCAAAGAAATTAGAAGTTGCGAAACAATGTAACGAGATCTTACTCGATGTACGGCTGCACTTCTGTTAGGTTGTTAAAGAGATACAGCGAAATGGTCTGCCATTCTTCAACATCCAATGATACTGGTTTCCAAGCACTGGATGGTGCAAGATTCCTTTTGAATAGGCTGAGGTTGGATTGACCCTTTTTAGGCTCATGAGCATTGTACCGAGGCTTCGGATTGTGCAAATGACGATTTTTGGCTTCGTAGTGTGCCGTCACGAAGTTTGATGCCTCCTCAGTGATGAATGCCTCGACCATCGATGCTTCTTTTCTACGTTTATTTTTACATTTTGCTCAAAGCATCTTCTGCATCCTCTCAGTTGAGTAGCATCAACGATTTTGCACGGGCCCCCCAATCGTGCCTCAGTCGGGAGATGCAAAATCAAGTGTTGCATTGGATTAAAGAAGCTTGGCAGAAAGATCATCTCTAACTTGCAGATCAACTCCGGTGCCAACTGTTCCATTTCTTCTAGGAGGCCAGGGGATAGTTCTTTCGCACAAAAAACACGGAAGAAATAGCTCAGCTCTGCCAGTACTAGCCATTCATCCTCAGGGATGAAGCCACGCAACATCACCGACATTATCCGCTCAATCCATATGTGCCAATCATGACTTTTTAGACCAAATATTTTCAATTTATCAAGACTCGCTCCCCTCTTTAGATTTGCTGCATACCCATCGGGGAACATCAACTGCATTTTCACCCACAAAATAATTTCCTTCATACTTGGCCTTCCAAGATTGAACCATGACTTTGGCTTCTTCCAGTTTCGCTTTCCTTTCGGTTCTTGCATGTTTTGTAATGGTCTATCACAGAGCTCCTCTTGATCGTCTCTAGCCTTAGTATTATCCTTTGATTTCCACTCTATGCCGAACAATGTACCAAAAATGGCTTCGGCGATATTCTTTTTAGTGTGCATCATGTCGATGTTGTGTGGGCAAAGGAGGTCTTTGAATTAAGGCAGATCCCAGAAGCTTGTCTTGTGAGTCCAGGCGTGTTCCTTATTATACCCCTTGAAATACCCTGGACGCTCTGGATCTGGCTCGAGAGTGTTTAACTGATCTAGGGTCCGTTGGCCTATCAACGCAGGTGGTGCAGAGTGTTTGACAACTCTACCTTTCATGAAGTTCTTCTTGTCTTTCCTGAACTTATGGCGAGGATCTAGAAACTGTCTATGCAAGTCGAAGCAACTATACTTGTGCCCCGCCGTCAACCAACGAAACTCAAGAGCTCCCTTGCTTGTGGGGCATGGGAACCTTTCATGCACACACCAGCCAATGAATAGCGCATACACCAGAAAGTCATGCTTCGAGTACATGTACCAGACACACATTATGAAGTTCTCTTATCTAAAGTCGTCGTATGTCTTGAACCCATTACCCCAAGCTTCTTGCAATTTGTCCTTAAGCGGCTGCATGTACACATTCATATTCTTCCCCAAATAGTTGGGCCCTAGAATTATCAACGCCAGGAAAATATTCTTTCTTTGCATAATCTGCCCAGGGGGGGGGGGGGGAGATTGAGTGGAATGACAAACACGGGCCAACAGCTGTATGGGGCTACCATCTGACCAAACACACTGAACCCATCTGTGCTGATGGCGACTCAAGGATGCCTTGGATCTGCCATTTTTTCCTTATGTAATGCATCGAAATGCTTCCATGCTTCACCATCCGATGTGTGCACCATCATCACATTCCCGTGTGCATCTAGTTCAGTTCTTTTGCCCGTTTTGTGCCGTGTCATCTGTCTGGCTGTCTCTTCGACCATGAAAAGACGTTGAAGTCTTGGTACGGTTGGCATATACCGAAGAACATTAACGGGTATTTTGGTCTGCGTCTTCTCACCCATACCGTTGTCTACCACAACATACCTGGAAGAATTGCAAATGGGACAATAGTTCAAGTCCTCATACTGAAGCCTAAATAAGACACATCCTTTCTCACAAGCATCTATCTTCTCATAGGGCATCTTAAGAGCACAGAGGATTTTGTCTGACTGGTACAGGTTTGGAGGTAGCACATGGCCTTTGGGTAGAAATCGTCCGAAAATTGTCATCATCGCGTCGTAGCATTCTCTGGCAAAGTTGAATTGAGCCTTCAAAGCCATTATTTGTGAGATGGCATCCAGCTGACAAAGCTCATTGTGCTCGTGGAGAGGACGTTTTGAAGACTCCAACATTTCAGTGAAGGCCTTTGCAGATTCCTCCATCTCCTCGTCCGAGTCCCAAGCATCGCTGAAGTCTTGCACCATGTCTGCGGTCCCGGTACCATGCTCGTCGGTGCGACGACAAACCACCTCGGCTCTGGCACGTTGGGCAGACTCACCATCTAATCTCCAGACTGTGTAACCAGGTGTAAAACCAAACTTCTGCAGGTGTTTACTCATTTGAAGCTCGTCCCTATGATTATAGTTGTCGCACCGAACATAGGGGCACCAGCTTAATTTCTGGCCATTTGCAAATGCGGCTCTAACAAACCCCTTAGTTTTTGTTAACCATTCCTCGGTCCAAACATACTTACTAGTGTAACCGGTGTACATCCACGCATGATCACTCATATTGACTTCCTACTGGACACACAAGAAATATATACATAATTAATTAAGCAAACCATATCCATCATTTAATGGAGTCTGTCAGTTTTATTATGTCCATGCAACCTACACGCTAATAGGTAAGGATAGGTCCTAATCCCACCCAAGTATGTGTAGATCGGGTTCGTTTTCCCATGCTCTGCTCTGGATCTGATGCAAAATTTCGGCAACACCTCCCCGCTATTCTCCTAATACACGTCTCGGCAATAAGCAGAGAGGATGTGTACTCAAAGAACAACAGGGAGGCACTAACGAAATTCTGCATCAGATCCGGAGCTGAGCATATGGGAAAACGAACCCAATCTACACATACTCGGGCTGTCCATGGAGAACGTTGGAAAATTCAAAAGAATCACGATTATAAATATGCAAATGCATGCATATTTATAGATGTAACCTTTTCGAACGGGAGACACATAGTGGTTACGCATACTGATGATTGACACCTATAGCTAGCAAGTTTCATCGGCACGAAGACCATAAGAGAGCAAATGAAGGAGGGAGGAGGAGATGTCATTTGTGATCACCAACGAACGCACGGGCAGAGCTTGTCGAACACTAGACCCTCGCAACAACGAAATAACTGCATATTTAAATCGAAAGATGAGTAACATAGCAAGTATTCGACACCGACGGCCACATGTACCTCGCACTGATGATACTTGCTATTTACGGTACCATCGACACCGAGGAACCCTCTAACCCGCTCGTCCCTGGGTAAACTAAATAGCAACTACCACCGGTGCAAGGTACATGAGGCGGTCGGTGTTGAACACTAGATCCACATCCCACAAGTGAAGCCGGCGCCCAGCGTCCCGCAACAATAGTTCTGGTGTCCAATGACGGTCGAACACCTTAGCAAATTTGTCTGGCAGCCTCTACGATGAGGATTAAAGACAAGTTTTGAAATTTCAAACAACCAAACCGACTTGAGTTAGTTTGGGTGTTTCAAGTTTCAACACTTAGCTTTCAATCGTCATCTCTGAGGCTGCCACACAAATTCGCAATGGTGTTCGACTGCCATCGACACCGAGAACTGTTGCTGCTGGACACAGGACCCCTGTGTCACTTGTGGAACGTGGATGTAGTCTTCGACACCGACGGCCACATGTACCTCGCACTGACGATCCTTTCTATTTAGGGTACCATCGACACTGAGGAACCCCCTAATTAACCCCCTAATTCGCAATGGTGTTCGACCACCATCGACGCCGAGAACAGTTGCTTTGGGACACCGGACATCGGCGTCACTTGTGGGACGTGGATGTAGTGTAGGGGTGTGGGTCAGGGTGTCTTTCTTCTTCTTCTTCTTCTTTCTCTTTTTTCCTCAGGTATGGCGATGCACGGTCGACAGGTCAGCACTCGGACCGGGGGTTCTCGGCATGGGCGTTGGGATAGGTGGGACCCACTGGATCCACCATCTATCCCCTCGGCAACCCTCTTCCTTTTCCCCTTTTTCCTCTTCTTCTACTTATTCTTCTTTTTTCAATTATTTTTTTCTTCTAATTAACTAAACCTAAATCTGGTAGTAACCTAATCCTACCACTAAAACCTAAACCTAAACACAAAAAACAGTAAAAAAATCACCTTGGGCGGCAGGGGCGGGGCGCCACCGGGGCGGCAAGCCTTGGGCGGCTCGGTGGTGGTGGAGGAGGCGGCGGGCACCGCCGCGGGCCAGGGGTGGTGCAGGACGGGGTGGTGAGCCGGGGCTGGCCGGGTGCCGTGGTGGGGGTGATGCGGGGCGGGGCGGCGAGCCGAGCTGGGGCGGGTCGGGCGCCGCGGCGGGGGTGGTACAGGGCGGGGCGGCGAGCCGAGCCGGGCCGGGGCGATGGGGCGGGGCGGTATGGCAGCAGGGCGGTGTGGCGATGGGGCGGTGGGAAGGTGGGGCGATGGGGCAGGGCGGCGAGGTGATGGAACGGGGCGGTGGGGCGAAGTGGCGGGGCATAGCGGCAGTCGAGGGCAGCGGCGCTGGTGGTGAAGAGGAGATCTAGAGAGAGAGGGGAGGGTCCGCGGATGCGGCCCCTTTTCTGCTAGTAGGTCACAGTTCTTTGCCGTCTGCTAGCAGACGGCAAAGAGCGTACCTAGTGGGGTGGGGCCGAGGGGAAACGGATGACCTAACGGCCGTTTTCTTTGCCGTCTGCTCGCGGACGGCAATGAAGTTTTGCCATCAGCCAGCAGACGGAAAAGAAAATGGCCGTTAGGTCGTCCCCGTACACCCGCCACCCATGCTCTTTGCCGTCCGCTAGCAGACATCAAAGATATGCTGCTGGCAAAGCCTTTTGTTGCCGTCCACTTTCTGGTGGCTGATGGCAAAGCCTTTCTTTGTCGTCCGCTAGCTGACGACAAAGAATCGGCAGACGACAAATATGCTGATTCCAGTAGTATAGGTAAAACTGCCCGTGTGATCTCTGCCGCGCTGCCCCACGTTGGTCCGCTCTTTGTGCGACGCGACTCCCCCCTGCCGAACCAGCAAGGGGCCATCCTGGTCCCATAGGTGGCCGTGGTTTCCCGCGATATCTTTGGCGCACCAGGTAGGGGGGTCGCTTGTGTGAACCTGAAGACGTAAGCAGTGCATCACCTTCATCGCCATATGCATCTTCGACGACGCCATCGACCATGGCACCCAAGAAGAAACCTGCTTCTTCGGCTCATCCAACCACCTCGAAGGCTCCGCAATCCATGACCTCCAACATTGCGGGAGGCATGAAGACGCGCGAGGAAGCAAATGTTGCTGGGGACGTGGTCGAAATAGGCGACACCGCCACCATTTCCCCCGCGGCTGACACAAGAGAAAGAGACGCTGGAGGAGAATAGCACCAGCAACACCTCGACGGCTGCACTCCGCTCGCCGATGGGCACAGCCACAGCGATGGCGCTCGGTATGGGGCGAATCGCCGCCCTCCGGCCATCCCTGCCATAGGCATGACTGCTGATGAAGCTATGTACCTAGGGTAGGGTCATGGACCTGTCCAAACTACCCTACCCAAGGACATCTCTAGAAGAAACCACCTTTCAATCGACTCAGTAGTGTTCCACTCGACAGACTCAAAGACACTCGACCATGAAGCCAACCACTCGACCATGAAGTCATCCACTCGACAGTGAGGAGGCCTAAAGTCACTCTGCACGCCAACGGTCGGTCATTAAGTAGCTTTTATGGTCAACATAACACTTTATGTGTAGTGTTACCTGTAACGCCCCATCTTAATGTATCTTAAACCCTGCATAACTGAGGGCCGGAGGGGTCTGGCGGACTCTATATAAGCCACCCCCCTCCTCAGTGTAAAGGGTTCGCACCCCTGTAACTCATACGCATACAATCCAGTCGACCGCCTCCGGGCTCGAGACCTAGGGCTGTTACTTCCTCCGAGAAGGGCCTGAACTCGTAAATCCCTTGCGTATACAACTACTCCATAATTAGGATCTTGCCTCTCCATACCTACCCCCTATACTACTGTCAGACTTAGAACCACGACAGTTGGCGCCCACCTTGGGGCAGGTGTCTTAGCGACTTATTGGAGAAGTTGCAATTTTTTCCGATCTCCTTCATCATGGTTTCAGGCGGAGTTTTGGTTGAGGGCCGCAAGATCCGTCTCGGCGTGCTCACGTTCGTCACCGATGACTCTGCTTGGCTTCAGGAGGCTCTGTTCGACATCGACGCGCTCCCAGTTCGCGGAGTGACGCACTTTCGCGCGTGCGTCCGCGGCGTCCTCTTGCGGCAACCGTCGATCCAGTATCGGTCGGTCCTTGTGTCATCCTACCACCCTATTTCCCGCCGGCGCAAGCGCTCTGGTCGGTCGAGGCTTCAGCGGTGGGTGAGACATGCAGTGGCTCGCCAATCGGCCACCCTCAAGTCGCGGCAATCAAGCCCGACGAATCTCTCTACGGCCTGTTCGATCTATCGACTGGCTCCGTAGAGGCTGCATCCGAGTGCGACAACAGTGATCCAGCGGCGGGGGTTCTGATGGTCGATGGAACACGCGGTCCTCCTGGTTTTCCCAGTGCCGACAGAGGCGACGGCGGAGGCGATCCGTCGTATGCCCATGAGGAGTATCTGTAGGACCTTGGACTATGTCTAGAGGGGGGGGTGATTAGACTACTTGACCAATTAAAAACTTAACCTTTTCTCAATTTTAGAGTTTGGCAGATTTTAACAATCTTTGGACAAGTCAAGCAATCAACACACAAATCAAGCAAGCATGCAAAGAGTATATAGTCAGCGGAAATTAAAGCATGCAACTTGCAAGAAAGTAAAGGGAAGGGTTTGGAGGATTCAAATGCAGTTGGAGACACGAATGTTTTTGGCGTGGTTCCGATAGGTGGTGCTATCGTACATCCACGTTAATGGAGACTTCAACCCACGAAGGGTAAGGTTGCGGAGTCCACGGAGGGCTCCAACCAAGAAGGGTCCACGAAGAAGCAACCTTGTCTATCCCACCATGGCCGTCACCCACAAAGGACTTTCCTCACTAGCGGTAGATCTTCACGAAGTAGGCGATCTCCTTGCCCTTACAAACTTCTTGGTTCAACTCCACAATCTTTGTGGAGGCTCCCAAGTGACACCTAGCCAATCTAGGAGACACCACTCTCCAAGAAGTAACAAATGGTGCGTTGATGATGAGCTCCTTGCTCTTGTGCTTCAAATGATAGTCTCCCCAACACTCAACTCTCTCTCATAGGATTTGGATCTGGTGGAACGAAGATTTGAGTGGAAAGCAACTTGGGAAAGCTAGAGATCAAGATTCATATGGTAGGAATGGAATATCTTGGCCTCAACACATGAGTAGGTGGTTCTCTCTTAGAACTGGTAAGTTGGAAGTGTAGGTTTGTTCTGATGGCTCTCTCCACGAATGAAGAGGAGGTGGAAGGGTACATATAGCCTCCACACAAAATCTAACCATTACACACAATTTACCAATCTCGGTGGGACCGAATCAACAAACTCGGTCAGACCGATTTAGTAAACCTAGTGACCGTTAGGATTTTCGGTGGGACCGAAATGCAAGTCGGTAGGACCGATATGGTTAGGGTTAGGGCATAACTTAATCTTGGTGACACGGATTACACAAACTCGGTGAGACCGATTTTGGTAATTAGCTAACCAGAGAGTTGGTCAGGTAAACTCAGTGGGACCGATTTGCTCTTTTTGGTGAGACCGAAATGTTACAAAAGGGAAACAGAGAGTTTACATTGCAATCTCGGTGGGACCGATCGCTCACTTCGGTTAGACCGAAACATTACGAAGGGAAACATAGAGATTACAATCCCATCTCAGTGAGACCGAGATCCCTATCGGTGAGACCGATTTTCCTAGGGTTTGTGGCAGTGTCTATGACATGTGAACTCGGTGGCGCCGGATAGAAAGAATCAGTGTGACCGATTTTGGCTTTAGGTTTAGGTCATATGAGGATGTGAGAAAGTAGTTGAGGGTTTTGGAGCATATCACTAAGCACATGAAGCAAGAGGCTCATTAAGCAACACCTCATCCCTCCTTGATAGTATTGGCTTTTCCTATAGACTCAATGTGATCTTGGATCACTGAAATATAAAATGTAGAGTCTTGAGCTTTTGAGCTTGAGCCAATCCTTTGTCCTTGATATTTTGAGGGATCCACTTTCATCATCCATGCCATGCCATTCATTGAGCTTTCCTGAAATATATGTCTTGGAATAGCATTAGCTCAATGAGCTATATGTTGTTATGAATTACCAAAACCACCTAGGGATAGTTGCACTTTCAATCTCCCCCTTTTTGGCAATTGATTACAACATATAGATCAAAGCTTCGACAATAAATTATAAGATTGAAAAACATCGTCGCTTTGAGAAGTATGTGATAAGCAAGAGCTCCCCCTAAATTTGTGCATAGTTTAAGATTTGCTTTGGACTGCAAATGCACAAGGAATTAGGTTCATGGGTTACTCTTCCATGTCACATTCATCTTGGTGGAGCGCTCAAAATAATAAAGATTGAATACATGCACTCATCACCAAGCAAAGTGAATGATCATATAAGGATAGGTAAGATAATAACATATAATCAAGCATAAGTGTAGCTTATGATCAAACACATGATCATCAATGTCTCACAGGTAATGCATAGTATCTCAAGCAATCAAAAGCAAACACATTCAACCGAGAAGACAAGAGAGAACAAAAAACAGCAAATCTCTCTCTCGAAGCCTATGATCTATACATTTTTCTCCCCCTTTGGCAACAAGTTACCAAAAAGTTCATAGAAAATGCATAGGACTAGATCGTCTCTCAAGCTTGGTCTTCAGTTGGTGGTGTAGAGATGGCTCCTTGGACGAAGACTTCAGTTGATGTAGATGGAGCTGGAGGAGTTGGTGCTGGAGCTGGTTGCCCTGGAGCTGTAGGAGCTGTAGCTGGTGCAGATGATGTGGCTCTTGTATCTGTTACAGGCACTGCAGCTGACCTTTGAGCTCTAGGCACTCTGGCAAATGCATCTGTGGTTTTCTTGCCCTTCCTCTCCTGCATGTCATCCTGAAGCTGTTCCACAACAGACTGAATCTCAGTTACTTTGACATCAAGATCATAGAATTTTTGTTCCATGATTCTTTCCAGGCTCTCCTGGTTTTGAGTTAGGGTAGCCAACCCCTTCTCAATCCTCAGTGTTGATGCTATCAATTAACCAAGCTGCTCCTGTTTGTTCTTCAAGAAATACTCAGATGCCTCCTCTTGAGTTGGAATCTTGGCAGCCTTCTCTTTCCTTGCCTTCTCCCTCTTCTCTTGAGCTTGCACTGATGATGGATCATTCTCATTCATGAAAACTTGACTGTCCTCAAAGTCCGGATAGAGAGCAAAATGTTCTTTATCCAACTGATATTTTCCTGTGCCCATCTTTGAGTTAATCAACTCCTGAATCTGTGGGGCATATCCACAACTTCTCTTCTGATCTGCTGCAGTCCTCTTAATGGTTTCTACCATAAGGCTCATGACTTTGAATTTCTGGGGCACATCAAAAATGTGAAGCATGTTAATTGCATGCCCTCTTATCATGTTGTGGTCACCTGATTTGGGCAATAGAGTGTGCCTTAAGATCCAGTTGATCGTAGGCAGCCCTGACAGAAGAAAATGGACTGACCCAAACGAGAAAGTCTCAAGAGCTTTGTCTGGGATCTCTTTGTACATATGTGACATGGAATTGTGTCCCATCTTCTTCTTGGCATATACATCTAAGTCATCTTCACTCTCCTTTGGGGCTTTGATCAGACTTGCCCATTCCTCTATGGTTGACTGATATCTTGTTCCTTCAGACATCCAAACTATCCTACCATCTGGATAGAAATGTGCTGTGGAGTAGAATTGCATAATGAGTTCATCATTCCAGTTGGTGAGCTTCTGCCCAACAAAATCTGCAACTCCACAAGCAATGAAACTATCTTGCACTCCAGGATAGTGTTCTTCATTTTCCTTCATGTAGGTCCAGTCGACCCACCTCATATCACACACTATGGGCTTCTTGTCCAGCAAGATTGTCTCATAGAAGTCCTGCTGCTCCTTGGTGTGGAACCTGTAATCTATAGTAGTCCTCCTCCTGATGGCATATGGATCTGACAATCTCCATAGCCTCAACCCTGAGTCTTTCCTGATCTTCATGTTCTCAGCCGCAGGATGAGCATCATTGTGGTTTGGAATCTTGGGTTTGAGCTTTCTTAGGATCTGCCCTTCTTCATCTTCCCCAGCAGCAACCTAAGGCATTGGGGCCTTGTTCTTCTCAGCTGCTGGTATGCTCCTGGTATTTCTCTTTGGTGCAATCTTGGGCTTGGAGGCAGCTTTGGGTTCTTCTTTAGGCTTGGATGTTGCAGCCCCTGACTTTATAGCATTACCCACAAGCTTCTGTGCCTTTCGTGCTGGTGCAGCAACCTGTTCTTCCTCCTCCATCATGGAAGGTTGACCAACAACTCTGGCCATGGTCTTCTTGACCCTTTCCTTCCTTTTCTTTCCTTCTGCAGCTGGCTCTTCAGGCATCTCAGGTATTTGAGTTGATCCTCTGGCTTTGGACATTGGCTGTCTTCCTGCTGGCCTTTTGATCTTCATGCCTGGCTTTATGTTCTTTGCTGAGCCATACTCCTTCTTGAGCACTACCTTCTTGGAAGTAGCCTCATCTTCTGCTGCCACATAGTCCTCATCCTCTGAGTCTGAGGTTCTCTTCCTTCTTGCTCTTGTGGCTGCTTTGGGCAAGTTGCTAGGAGTACTTCTGCTGCCTTCATCTGAAGAACTTGAGGGACTAGTGCCCTCACTCATGTGAATCTTCTCTTCTTCTTTGTTCTGACTGTCACTTTGGTCTGACATGCTGCAAAACACTGACTTCTGACCCTGTGAATAGTTATAGATGAGATAGAGTGGATGAGCATCACAAAATGCAGAGATTTTTGCAAAAGAATGATTCAAAAACTTAGTTTTAGTTTCCACAGAAAGCATTTAGGATCTATCGATTTTCAAACTCGGTGATACTGAAGCAGTTTTGGAACCTAAACTAGTGAACTCGGTCAGACCGAGTCACAGTTCGGTGGCACCAAGACTGCTAGGGTTTCACAAAGTTCTAAAATCGATCACACCGATTTGTAATTCTCGGTCAGACCGAGACTTACTAGTGCAATGGCGTTAGCCAAATCGGTGAGACCGAGTTTTTCAACCCGGTGGGTCCGAGATGGTTTCGGCGGAAACCTAACCCTAAATTTTCGAATCACATCTATTCTAAGGATCGCATTGACTAGATAGGAGTGTTTCAATCGTGGCAAGATGCATTACGAACACAATGTGCTGAGAATCAGATGAGGAAAGCACTGTGATCGAGTTCATACCCTAATTCGGCGGTGAACTGGCTATGGCGGCAACGGCGGAGAAGAAATCCGTTGACGGCGGCGGAGACCAGCGACAGGAGGCGGCTGGCGACAAAGTCGACCATCCGTAGACCAAGTAGGTAGAGCGAGCTACGCGCGGGCGAAGGGGTTTGGAGGAATTTCCAAAAAATTTCCTGTGACTATATATAGCCCAACACTGTCGGTGTGACCGAGTTGAACAACTCGGTGGCACCGAGATGCATAACTGTTAACAGTTACAACAACTCGGTGTGACCGAAAAGTTCATATCGGTTCCACCGAGATTGAAAACCTAGATCGACTTAGTGATCTCGGTGGGACCGAAATGGAGGAATCGGTCAGACCGAGAATCACAAAGAAGTTTTGAAAGTTTAAGTCTCTGACGAATCGGGGACTCCGAGTGCTCCTCACACAGAGTGGTTTGAATCTGACTTGATCAAATTTTGTGATGTAGCATGAATAGAGTTTGAGACGAGAAAAGCATAGATAGCTAGAGAAGGTTCTTAGGCATTCTTGCCCATCCACTTGGCCAAAGAAAAGGAAACCAATCAATCAAAACAACAAGTGGATGTCCTTGAATGAGTAAAATATGCAACCAGCATGCTCACACAATAAAGTGACAAATGAAATATGTGGCAAAACATGCACAACCAAAACTAGCATCTATCAAACAATTGGCGATGACTAGGTCTTCTATATATGAGTATATTGACTTAGGAGTCAAATGAGAACATTTGATCATAGGTCATACTCATCGTTTAAGCTCAAGTGGGGTTACCACTTATACATAATGTATTGATGTGTTCACACCATTAGAGTTGCTTTGACTCAATTCTTTAGAGTTAAGCTCCCCCTAGATGTGACATCCCCCCTTAGAGGGATGAACTAACCTTGGGTTTTGTCGATGATGACTTCATGTAGGTGTTGAAGATGTGAATGCTCAAAGTTGATGTAGATCATTTGAAGCAATCTTTTGGAGTGAGTTGCACTTTCAACATACCTACATGGGTTAGTCCCACAAGGAACAAAACAAGAATATCCATAGACATAGAGTGATGCACACACAAGATGATGTCCATGAAATCATTTGGTTACCTTGTCCCTTGCCTTACCAACATGAGGGTTTGTGACTCCTTGAACTAGTGCAAGATGTGGAAGTTGATTGCACTTGCTCTTGTCGTAATGATATGATTGAAGAATGTTGGCGGAGTCACCCTCAAGAACTCTCTAGTTCTTCTTCTTTGGGATCCACATCATCTTGATGGGAATCCTTGGAGTTGTGGTTGTACTTGATGAAGTAGAACTTGACGTAGTCTTGGGAACCCACTTGACCAAGGCCTTAGGTGCTTCTTCAAATGCATCAATCTCCTCTTGAAGCTTGTCCTTGCCTTTATGGTCTTGTGGTGGAAGATCATCTTGAGCTTGTGTTCCCTTGAAAGAAGTAGGATCATACTTCTCTTGTTAAGGAACAAACTTCTCTTGGGGTATTGATCTTCTTCCCACTCAACTCCATTGGCATTGAACTTTCGTTCAAAACCAACACCTTGATTCTTCCGGTGCCTTCCTTGCTTGCATACAATTTCCTCGAATTTCTTACTCCCGGCAAGGCTCTTGTATACACCTTTCTCTATAATTCCCTTCAATAAGCTATTTTCTTGCTCAAGTGTAACTTGGCTAAGAGAATCATTAGTGGAATCAAGAGAACTACTAGAAGCAACAATATTTGATTTAGAATTGTTATTGTTACTACTAGAGAAAGAATATTTCTTGTTCTTGTTACTAGACTTGACTTGAGGCATGTAAGTTGATAAGAGTAAATGCTTGGCAATATAAGAAGAACTTTTCTTGCGAAGATCATCATTGATTGCCTTTAAGAACTCATGCTCTTGCTCAAGATTGAGCTTTTCAAAGCGTAACTTCTCATGAGCCCTTAAAAGTTCTCGATGATTTTCAAAGATAGTTTCATGAGCTAACTTAAGAGTGTTTAGTTCTTTAGTTAGAAGCTCAATCTTCTCCTTATCATTGTCATTTGTTTTATCTTGTTTAGCATGATTAATTGACGTTCGATCATAGTATTCATCACTAGAGTTGTCAATAAGTAAATCATCATCACCTAGCAAGTCATCTTCATCACTATTGAAATCAACATACTCGGGATGTGTTACCTTTGGACCTTTGGCCATGAAGCATCTTCCAATTACTTCATTTGGTGAGTCAAATATGTCGTAGGAGTTGGTTGTCACGAGTGCTAGATCGGCAACACCTTCATCTTGAGTATGTTCGGAGTCGGAGTGATAGCTTCTTGTAAGTGCATCTAGTGCCCTTAGTGATTTTGGTGTATTGAGTACTTATAGGTTAAGGGACTAATGTGTTTGTGACTGTACATAGGTATATAAGTCTATGAGGAGTTTGATATTTACAGAGAAAGTCGACCCCTAAAAATGAATATCTTCGACTGAAGATTTTGGTATTCCTGAAGACTTTCATGAAGACTTTGAAAGTGACGAAATTGGTGTGTCCGTGAAGACTTGATATTCATGCGAGGAATATGAAGCTTGAAGACTTTCGTTTCTATAGTTTTGCTTTTCTCTTTCTTGAGTCATAGGTAACACCGTACTGTTAAAGGGGGTCGAGGAAATACTAAGGAAAAATTTCCATGTGATGCTCAACTCAAAATCCTACACATACCAAACCCTTCAAGTGAAGCCTTTGGAAATCTCATACAATTTAGTCAATTTCTTCAGTGACAGAGACGAAGTTCTTCTGGTCGCTGAAGAATTTGTTCTGACTGAGGAGTTAGGAATTCGCCAGTGCGGATTGCCTACACAGTGAGGAACATGATAGCCCTGAGGAATTCCGACCGTTGCTGTGTTGTGCGCCAGCTGTCCCAAAATATCTTATCCACCTAACGATCATATCAGACAAGGGCATTTATGTCTTATCATGTCGGGCTGCTCCCTAGGCTATAAATAGCCGCCCCCTACAACCACTAGCTGGTTGGCTGCTCCGAGAGAAACTGACACTTGTCATTTGAGAGCAACCCATCCTCCAAGGACTTTGAGCGAAAATCATCGAGTGAGGAAAAACCCAAACCCAAACACCTACAAACCCCAAAGTGATTGAGCATCACTGAAGAGATTGATCCTGCGTGGATTTGACGCCTGTTACCATTGAAGACTGTGCTTCTTCCAGACAGTTAGGCGTCATGGTCTAGAGCATCCAAGAGGAATTGTGGATCACCGAGTGACCGAGTCTGTGAAGGTTTGGAAGTCGCCTGAAGACTTACCACGAGTGATTGGACGAGGTCTGTGTGACCTTAGTTCAAGGTGAATACGGTGAGGACTTGGTGTCCTGAGCTGCGTGCTCAGCGACTGGGTGTCCGGGACTGTGTGTCCTCGAGTTTAAATACTCAGCCGCTCCAACCAGACGTACAACTGAGACAACAGTTGGAACTGGTCTACCAAATCATTGTCTTCACCAACCTTACTGGTTCTATTTCCTCAAGTCTTTCATTTCCTCATTACTGTGTTGAGTGATTGTTCATATCTGTGTTTGAAGACTTTGACTGAAGACTTTCTCAATTTTCTCAGTTCAATTTCTTCAGTCTGTTTGTCTTCATCTTGTGTTATCCTGTGTTTACGCTTCTTGTGCTCTGTGCTTGTGTTCATTTCATCATGATGACTATGTCTGTATCCTGTTATGCTTACTTCTAAGTACTTATTCCGCTGCTAGTAGTTCTTCGCTAAGGAATTTCCTCACCGGCAAATTCCTCAGTGAAGAATTCATAAAAATCGCCTATTCACCCCCCTCTAGTCGATATAACGCACTTTCAATTGGTATTAGAGCAAGGTAATCCCTTGTTCTGTCTGATTTTGGTTTAACCACCTGGAGTTCTAGTTATGTCGACCGCAGGTATGATCAAGGTCTCCGCTGGGTGTCCTACCTTCGATGGCACGGACTACCCCTACTGGAAGAATAAGATGCGAATGCATCTTGAAGCAATTGACAATGATCTCTGGTACGTTGTGGAAAATGGTGTTCCCTCAGTCACACCTTCCCTGAATGCTGCTGATGTGAAGAGATTCAAGCAACTTGACTCTCAAGCGAAGAATATCATATGTGGTCATCTGAGTAAAGGGCAGTATGGTAGAGTGAGTGCTTTGGAAACTGCTAAGCTTATCTGGGATAGACTCTCCAAAGTAAACGAAGGAGTCTCAACTCAACGTGACTCTCGTGTTGACGTTCTTCTCAATCTCTTCAACTGCTTCAAAAGACTCGACAATGAAAATGTTCAGCAAACCTTCGATCGCCTCACTGATATCTCAAATGAGCTTCAAGCGCTCGGTGCCACTGATATCACCGACCATGAGGTGGTGAAGAAATTGCTGAGATCACTTGATTCTTCATTTGACACTCTGGCACTGATGATTCAAGAGCGTGCTGATTACAAGTCACTAGATCCGGCTGATATCCTCGAGAGGCTAAATACTCATGACTTCCAGCTTGCTGAAAAGAGAGATCTCTATGGTTCAAGCTATGGCAAACCACGTGCCCTGAAGGCCAAGGCTGTGTCTGAATCTGAATGTGAAGACTCTGGTTGTAGCCTTGGTGATCCTGAAGAATTGAGCCAGGAGCTAGCACTGCTCGTGAAGAAGTTCAAGAAGTTCTCAAGACGTGGTCGCTTTGGAAAATCCTCAAGGAGCAGTGATTCCTCATCAAGTGACTATAAGAGAAGACTTTGCCACAAATGCAAGAAACCTGGTCACTATATTCAGGATTGTCCTCAATGGGAAAAGGAATTAAAAAAGAAGAAATACAAGGATTACAGTTCTGATGACGCTAAGAAGAAGAAGAAATCTTCAAAATCTTCATCATAAAAATCCTCGAAGTCTTCATCTCACAAGAAGAGCAGCTCCAAGAAGGCTCGGGCATTCATTGGCAAGGAAATGGACTCTGAAGCTGAATCTGAGGAACATGAGCAAGAGGAGGCATCTGAGGAGTCAGAGTCTGGTGTGGCGAGTCTGGCTCTCGCTACCGCTTTCGTCAGCAAGTCTATATTCAACTCTGAAGAAATTGACCGCACCAACAAGGCTGACAAAGACAATGATGACTACACTCCCACCTATTGCTTCATGGAAAAGGGTGCCAAGGTAACAAAATACCCCTCCTCTGAATCTAGTGAGGATGAATCTGATGAAAATCTTAAGCCTAGTTACTCTAAACTTGCTAAGATTGTTGTGAAACAACAAAAGGCTATTGAAAAACTTCAAAACATGCTAGACAAAAGTGATGATATGTTGGGTGATGAAATGGACCGCACTAAAGACTTAACTGAAAATCTTCAGAGACTTCAGTCTAAGTTTGACAATCTTCAAAGTCATCATAACACTCTCTTATCTGATCACGAGAAGCTTTCTTATGAATTTCTTCAAAGAAAGCAAGATCTTGAGAAGCTAAGAGTGAGTTATGAAGATCTTCAGAAGGATCGCGATTCATTACTTGCTCAACAAATCAGCGCTACCCAAGAAGAATTTGTTCCTCCATGCTTAAAGTGCATTGAACGTGGATCTGCTAATTCATCACCTGAATGTTCAAATGCTTCAATTGTTACAAATTCTTCACCTTCCTCTGCTATCACTAATTCCTCATTTGAGGACATTGCTAGTACTACTAATGATGCAGGGCTGAAGGAATTGTACATGACAGGCCTGTACAAAAGCCTCAAAGGGATCAGATTCTTTGTGATGTGCTCAAAAAGCAGATCCTCAACAGAAACCCTAGGAAAGAGGGTATTGCCTTTGAGAGGAAACTCAATACTGATGAAACATATTGGAAGCCTGAGCAGTACCCCAAAACCTCATGGGTTCCTGCAAAGGGACCTCCAGTTGATCCATCCAACTTATCTGGCTTTACCTGTGAATCTCCTCATTCTTCTAATGTGTCATTTGACTCCAACTATAAACTGTTCAAAAATCAGAATGGTGAAGTATTTGCTAGATATGTTGGGAATAACTGAAGGAACGGTTCCCCTATGAAGAAAATCTGGGTTCCCAAAAGTTATGTTGAAAGTGTTCAGGTGAATGTCCTCATGACACCACCTGTGAAGAATAGGAACCCCAGATCAAACTCTTCATATGGACCTAATTCTTCATATGGATCCAAGTCCTCATACGGACCAAATTCCTCACGTGGATCAAATTCCTCAAATGGATCAAAGTCCTCATATGACTATCATTGTGCTAACAATTCTGTTTCACAGGGTAGAGCTAAGGGCTATGAATATGCACATTATTCTTCAAATCATTATGTTCATAAGTCCTCAAAGAACTTCTCTGATTATTCATATGCTTACCCTAACCCCTCTTATGTCAAACGAAATGGATTGGCCTCTATGCCACCTTTATTATATGGTGCTCGCAGAGTGATGAACTCTTTGCCACCCCTTTAGATGTGGGTGGTGAAGAAAAAGGAACTAATCCCTTATGCAGGGTCAGGTCTCCAGACGTGTTTTAAATGTCTGAAGAATTTGCTAGAGGCCTGACAAAAATGCCTGAAAGGATGCAGGCAAATCATGATTAAATGAACTTTCATTTCACACGTCCTCATACTGAAATATCTGTTTTACTGCTTGATGAAATTCATCTTATGAACTTGATATCATATTCTTCACTGATGAAGTATATGAGATTGTAAGTCGCACTAATTCATCTGCAGGATGATCAGCCCAAAGTCAACGAGTGGGTTCTCGATAGTGGATGTACAAATCACATGACTGGTGACAAGAACCTATTGATGGATGCTCCCTTAACACCGTCACATCTGAAGCACATCATCTTCGCTGACAAAGGCAAAAGTCAGGTATTGGGTCTAGGTAAGGTTGCGATCTCAAAGGATCGACACATGGACAAAGTCATGCATGTTGAGTCCTTAGGATACAACCTCATGTCAGTCTCAATGCTTTGTGATCTCGATATGGTTGTTGTCTTTGGAAGATATCGATGTGTTGTGATCATGGAAGCTGACCATTCCAAAGTCTTCGAAGGCTTTAGGAGAGGAGATCTGTATATTGTTGATTTCTCTACAGGACCACAACCAGCCGTGTGCTTAGTTGCAAAAGCTTCAGAAGGCTGGCTATGGCATCGACGACTTGGTCATGCTAGCATGAGGAATTTGAACATGCTTGCGAAGAAGAAGCATGTCATTGACATTGAGAATGTCAAATTCCTCAAGGATCACTTATGCGGAGCTTGTGAAGCTGGAAATATGACAAAGGCCAAGCATCCAGCGAAGACTATCATGACCACTACTCGTCCATTTGAATTGCTTCACATGGATCTCTTTGGTCCTAATCATTATTCTGCTGTTTCAAATGATGCATCTCTATATGGCTTTGTCATTGTTGATGACTATTCTCGTTACACATGGATACACATTGTCACTTACAAACATGAAGTGTAGGAAATCTTCAAACGATTTTCCTCGAGGGCTTCAACCAACTTTGGTGTGAAGATCAAGCACATCAGAACTGACAATGGGACCGAGTTCAATAATTCCGGTCTTGATGGCTATCTTGATGAACTTGGTATTACTCATGAGTTATCTGCTCCTTATACTCCTCAGTAGAATGGCATCGTGGAGCGCAAGAACAGAACCCTCGCTGAAATGGCTCGCACTATGCTTGATGAATACAAAACGCCTCATCGTTTTTAGATTGATGCAATTGATACTGCATGCCACATCATCAATCGGGTATATCTTCACAAATTCTTCAAGAAGACTGCCTATGAACTCCTCACTGACAAGAAACCCAATGTGAGTTATTTCAAAGTCTTCGGTGCTAAATGTTGGATTAGAGATCCTCATCACAATGCTAAATTTGCACCAAAAGCACATGAAGGTTTTATGCTTGGTTACGGAAAGGACTTGCACACCTACAGAGTCTTCAACAATGTTCTTCACAAGGTTGTTGAAACTGTAGATGTGTGGTTCGATGAAACTAATGGCTCGCAAAGAGAGCACCTACCTTCTATGATAGATGAACCAGCACCTGAGGATTCTATCAAGTTCAAGGCTACCGATGATGTTATTCCTACCGAAGAATCCGTTGACGAACTCATTCCAGAACGTGAAGAAAATCGAGCTGGTGCACCTGATGAAAATGCTGAAGAAAATGCTGATCAAATTCCTCAACGACAACCAGCTCATCCTCGCATTGCAAAAGAAGTGCAAGTGGAAAAGATCATCGATGACATTCGAGCGCCAGGTCCTCTCACACGCTCAAAAGCTTCACATTTATCTAACTTTTGTGGGCACTATGCTTTTGTGTCTATTACAGAGCCCACTAAGGTAGATGAAGCATTTCTGGAGCCTGAGTGGATTCAAGCCATGCAAGAAGAATTACATCAATTCGAGCTCAACAATGTCTGGGAACTGGTCAAACGTCCAGATCCTCACAAGCATAATATCATTGGCATAAAGTGGATCTACCGCAACAAGCAAGATGAAAATGGCCTTGTGGTGAGGAATAAGGCACGACTTGTAGCTCAAGGCTACACACAGGTTGAAGGAATTGATTTCGATGAAACTTTTGCACCTATTGCTAGACTTGAGGCTATTCGCATATTGCTTGCTTATGCTAACCATCATAATATTATCTTACAACAAATGTATGTGAAAAGTGAATTCCTCAATGGTAAGCTTGAGGAAGAAGTATATGTTGCTCAACCCCCAGGTTTTGAAGATCCAAAGAATCCTGACAAAGTCTTCAGACTCAACAAGGCCCTATATGGCCTCAAGCAGGCCCCTCGGGCGTGGTATGATACTTTGAAGGAATTGTTCGTGAAGAATGGCTTCACACCCGGTTCACTCGATCCTACTCTCTTTACTAAATCTTATGATGGTGAACTGTTTGTGTGCCAAATATACGTTGATGATATTATCTTTGGCTATACTGACCAATGTTATAGTGATGAATTTGCCTATATGATGAGTGAAGAATATCAAATGTCTATGATGGGAGAGTTGAAATTCTTCTTAGGTCTTCAAATTCGTCAACAACAAAATGGCATATTCATATCTTAGGAGAAATACCTCAAGGAAGTTCTGAGGAAATTCGGCATGCAAGATTGCAAAGGCGTCAAAATTCCTATGCCCACAAATGGCCATCTATGCACTGATGAAAATGGTATTGACTTTGATCACAAGGTATACCGCTCCATGATTGGTTCGTTATTGTACTTATGTGCATCTAGGCCAGATATAATGCTTAGTGTTTGCATGTGTGCCTGATTTCAAGCTGCACCGAAGGAATCACACCATAAGGCTGTGAAGCATATTCTTCAATATCTAGCTCACACACCAACACTAGGATTATGGTACCCCAAGGGCTCTACTTTTGATCTCATTGGATATTTTGAATCTGACTATGCTGGTGATCATGTGGACCACAAGTCAACATCTGGTACTTGTCATTTCCTCGGACATTCTTTAGTCTGTTGGTCCTCGAAGAAACAGAACTCCGTATCACTGTCTACTGCAGAGGCTGAGTACATTGCTGCTGGTTCTTGCTGTGCTCAACTGCTATGGATGAAGCAAACCCTCAAGGACTATGGCATCAACATGAAGAATGTTCCTCTCCTCTGTGACAATGAGAGTGCCATCAAGATTGCCCACAACCCAGTTCAGCACTCGAAGACAAAGCACATTCAGATTCGTCATCATTTTCTTCATGATCATGTGTTGAAGGGCGACATCTCCATCGAGCACGTGAAGACTGAAGAACAGCTAGCCGATATCTTCACAAAGCCCTTGGACGAGAAGAGACTTAGCAAGTTGCGGTGTGAGCTAAATATCTTAGAATCTTCGAATGTTCTCTGAAAAGGACACACATCCTGACACTAATGCAAAATTGATGACTTAGATGTGCAACACATGAAGAAACGTTTTTCTTCAATCAATGAAGAATAACACTCTAAGTGTGAAGAAATTAATGAAGAATTTGATTCTCAGAACCCTACGACAATTGTACGCGGTGTCTGAAATCATCATTCTTATACGGTGGGTCACGCCACCACCAAAGTTGAAAATCTTCATTTTTGAAATTCCTCAATTTTTGAAATTCCTTAGTTTTTCAAATTCTTCAACTTTGCACAATCTTCAATGTTTCTGTCGTTTTTCTTCATTGGCTATATATATATATGAGTTTATGTCCTCTACAACATTCACTTATGGCTATTTCTTCAAGTTGCATTTTCTGCTTAGTGAATGTAATCGGACCCCTTCGCCCTCTATGCTATACTCAACCCAATCTATTCACAAATTCTTCATGTGCGTTCTATTTGAAACTCGTTCAAAATCTTCACTTTGTCCTTGACAGCTGAAGAATTTGCGAACGGAACTTTAAAATTAATCTTATCCAGATTTTCGGTTTTACCGCTCAATCCGTTCCGGATTCCACGATAGACTTATCTATTCACCCACGATCTAACACGATCTCCACTTCTCAGTACGTGGGTGACACATGTCAAGCGAAGGAGAAGGGTCAGGGGCATGTTCGTCCTAAATCTTCGGGCGAACAGTTTTTCACTGCGACTATAAATACCCCCTCTCCCCTACCTCACTTCCTTTACTCCGCTCGACCGCTCTCTCTCTTGCTCTAGCTTCTCAAACCCTAGCGCCGCTGCTACTCCATCGTCGCCGGTGAGGAAGAGCTTCACTGCCTCGACCTCATCGCCATCGTACTCACGCCGACTGTAGAAA
Source organism: Triticum aestivum (assembly GCF_018294505.1). Lineage (NCBI taxonomy): Eukaryota > Viridiplantae > Streptophyta > Magnoliopsida > Poales > Poaceae > Triticum > Triticum aestivum. The sequence continues at coordinate 594,055,771 of NC_057801.1, read as the reverse complement.
TCTTCACTCCGCCGCCGCCGTAGTTGTCTTCCTCCGCCAAGTTAGGGCATGGAAGATCTACATCGACGAACTTCACTGTTCTTCTTCACAGTTCGTCGTGTTCTTCATCCAGGGTAATTAAAAGTTACTTTTACTGCCCTCTTTTGATTCAAAATTTTCACAACAAAATCTTCAAAGCAGAGACAATTCAGCCTTCCCAGTCAGAGGCTTGTAGAGGCTTGTTGCAGATCAGAGATTTACTCCGGACAGCAGGAGATCAAAATTTAGCTGTATCACAGTCGCAGAATAGGATTCACAGCAGATCCGTAGCTGCAAATATAGTCCAGTCGGCTCATAGCCCCAGATCGCCCCCAAGGCGTGAAGGACGTGGAGACCGGTATGATCAGTACAAGAACCGTGAGCAGTATGATCACCAAATCAATCGCGATGATCGACGTTGAGTGCCCACCCCTCCCCCAAGGGGTGGATCGTACGCGCCTCGACAACAGGATGATAGACGCCAGCACAGTGGTGGGCGAAGGATCCCGGTCGACCCTAGGGAACCAGGATTTGATGCGAGATCCATTATCGTTCAAGGTCTGGTCGACAGGAACATAGCTCACCGAGAGGGTCACGATAGAGATGTACCCACCAGCAGCAGAGTGCATGTCTCAGGACCGGAGTGTTTCAGCAGAGCCATCAGGGCCGCAGTGATTCCTCCCAACTTCAGGTTGGCGACTAGAGTCAATATGTTCACTGGTGAGTCCAAGCCTGATACTTGGCTAGAAGACTATCGAGTGGTTGTTCAGATTGGCAGCGGAAATGATGAGGTGGCCATGAAACATCTGCCTCTTATGTTGGAGGGCTCGGCCAGAGCATGGTTGAATCAGTTAGCACCCAGCAGCATTTACACTTGGGAAGATCTTTCCCAAGTGTTTGTCAGAATGTTTGAAGGAACTTGCAAGTGACCAGCATGACTAATAGAGCTGCAAACTTGTGTGCAGAAGTCGAATGAGACTTTTAGAGATTACATCCAGAGATGGATCACATTGCATCACACTGTAGAGAATGTATCTGATCACCAGGCAGTGTGTGCCTTCAAGGAAGGCGTTAAGTACAGAGAGCTAAACCTGAAATTCGGTCGAACCGGAGACATGTCTTTGAGTCGAATGATGGAGATAGCCACCAAGTATGCCAATGGTGAAGATGAGGATCGGCTCCGGAGTGGCAAGCACAAGTCAGCCGCCCACGAAACTGGAGGAGGGAACTCCAGTCGGAAGCAGAAGCGGAAAGCCGAGCCAGCTGCTCCTGGAGAAGCCTTGGCCGTGGCTCAAGGAAAGTTTAAAGGGAAGCCTAAAGGGCTTGGAACCCTAAGAAGGTGAAAGACAAGGAAGGAAATGACGTGATGGATTTGCCGTGCCACATCCACACGAAAAAAGATGATGAGGGTAAATTCATTTACCCGAAACATACCACTCGACAGTGTCGGCTCTTGATCCAGCAATTCCAGGGGAAACAGCCCAAAGATAAGGAAAAGGAGTCGGACAAAATTGAGGACAAGGAGGATAGTGATGATGGATATCCCCAGGTCAATTCCACTCTGGTGATTTTTGCTGACGTTGAGAGCAAAAGTCGATTGAAAGTTATCAACCGAGAAGTGAATATGGTTGCTCCGGATACACCCAACTATCTGAAATGGTCTCAGACTGCCATCACATTTGACCAGTCTGATCACCCGACATACATAGCCACCCCTGGGAGGCAAGCTCTGGTGGTCGACCCAGTCGTCGAAGGCACTCGACTGACTAAAGTTTTGATGGATGGTGGCAGTAGTCTGAATATAATGTATGCAGAGACATTGAAAGGGATGGGCATTCCGATGTCCAGACTCAGTACCAACAACATGAGTTTCTATGGAGTCATTCCCTGGAAAGAAGGCTGCATCACTCGGTCAGATTGCTCTTGATGTAGTTTTCGGTGATTCCAAAAATTACCGCAAAGAAAAGTTGACATTTGAAGTCGTGGATTTCCAGAGTGCCTATCATGCTATTTTGGGCAGGCCGGCTTATACACGTTTTATGGCTCGACCATGTTACGTGTACCTCAGATTAAAGATGCCTGGCCCCAAAGGTGTGATCACTGTTACTGGCAATCGGAAGAAGGCGGAAGAGTGCTTTCAGAAAGGCTCAAAGATCGTCGATGCTTAGATGGCAGCAAAAGAGTGGCAGGAGCACCAGAAAAATACAGACCCGAGTGATTTGTTGCGAGCTAAGAAGCCCACTACAGAATCAGCATTTTAGTCGTCTGGTGAGACAAAACCGATTCACATTCACCCGACTGACCCCAATGCTGCTCCGACTGATATCTCTACAATGCTCGACTCCAAATAGGAAGAAGCGCTCATCCAGTTCCTCCGTGAGAACTGGGACATCTTCGCATGGAAACCTTCTGACATGCGGGTGTTCCCAGGGGGCTGGCTGAGCACCGTCTACGAGTCGACTCAAAAGTGAAACCTGTTAAAGAGCATCTTCGATGGTCCGCCGTCCAGAAAAGAAAGGCCATTGGCGAGGAGGTGGCTCGGCTCTTAGCAGTAGAGTTTATCCGAGAGATTTACCACTCCGAGTGGCTCGCCAATGTCGTCATGGTCCCCAAGAAGGACAAGTCACTTCGCATGTGCATTGACTTCAAACATATCAATCGGGCCTGCCCGAAAGATCATTTTCCTCTCCCCCGCATCGACCAAATAGTCGACTCGACTGCGGGATGTGAGCGCCTGTCTTTCTTAGACGCTTATTCCGGTTACCATCAGATCCGTCTGTATGGACCCGATGAGATCAAAACAGCTTTCATGACCCCATTCGGGTGCTTCTGTTATGTCACCATGCCATTCGGCCTCAAGAATGCCGGAGCCACGTTCATGAGGATGATTCAGAAGTGTTTGCTCACTCAAATCAGTCGGAATGTGGAAGCGTACATGGATGATATTGTGGTCAAGTCACGGAAAGGTTCCGACCTGCTGACTGATCTTGCAGAGACATTTGCCAACCTCAGGAGGTATGATATCAAGCTTAATCCATCAAAGTGCACATTCGGAATTCCTGGCGGAAAGTTACTCGATTTTCTTGTTTCCGAACGAGGAATCGACGCCAATCCAGAAAAAGTTGGTACTATACTCCGAATGAAATGTCCTGTGCGTGTGCACGATGTATAGAAGCTTACTGGTTGCTTGGCCGCGTTAAGTCGATTCATCTCTCGTCTCGGTGAAAAGGCATTGCCTCTTTACCGACTGATGAAGAAGTTATACAAGTTTGAGTGGACTCCTGAAGCTGATGCAGCGTTTGCAGAGCTAAAAACCATGCTTTCCACCCAGCCGGTGCTTGCTGCCCCGATCAGGAAAGAGCCTTTGCTGCTCTACATTGCAGCCACAGGACAAGTCGTCAGTACAGTACTTACGGTCGAGCGGGAAGAAGAAGGAAAAGCCTTTAAAGTTCAGCGCCCAGTGTATTATATTTCTGAAGTTTTGACCCCATCAAAGCAAAGATACCCTCATTATCAGAAGCTTGTATATGGGATTTATATGACCACGAAGAAGGTTGCTCATTACTTCTCTGACCATTCCATTACAGTCGTCAGCGATGCTCCATTGTCAGAGATTTTGCACAACAGAGATGCAACCGGTCGAGTGGCAAAATGGGCGATTGAACTCCTTCCCCTAGATATCAGATTTGAGGCAAAGAAAGCCATCAAGTCCCAAGCAATAGCAGATTTCATCGCCGAGTGGACCGAATAGCAACTACCGACTCAAGTTCACTCAGAGCACTGGACCATGTTCTTTTATGGTTCTAAGATGCTGAATGGATCCGGTGCTGGGGTAGTGTTGGTTTCCCCCCGAGGAGATAAGCTCAGATATGTGCTCCAGATTCACTTTGATTCCTCCAATAACGAAGCAGAATAGGAAGCACTTTTGTATGGGTTGCGCATGGCCATTTCACTCGGCGTCCGTCGCCTCATGGTCTATGTCGACTCTGATTTGGTGGTTAACCAAGTGATGAAGGAATGGGACATCAGAAGCCCATCCATGACTGGTTACTGCAATGCAGTAAGAAAGCTAGAGAAGAAATTTGAGGGGTTAGAGCTTCATCATATACCCCGACTGAAAAATCAAGCAGCTGATGATTTGGCAAAAACAGGTTCCAAGAGAGAAGCCATTCCCAGTGATGTGTTTTTGGAACACATCCACACGCCATCAGTTCAAGAGGATCCTTTCACCAAAGAAGCCCCGCAGCCTAAAAGTGCCACGGATCCGACTGAAGTTGAGGTCCCAGCTGTGGTCGACATGATCATGGAAGTTTTGGTTATCACTCCCGAATGGACAGTGTCGTACATCGCGTATATCCTGAGGAAAGAAGTCCCAGAGAATGAAGAAGAGGCTCGGCAGATCGTACGTCGATCCAAGGCCTTTACTGTGATAAGGGGACAGTTGTACAGGGAAAGTGCGACTGGAGCCAGTCAGATATGTATAACACCAGAAGAAGGTCGGATAATTCTCGATGATATCCACTCGGGGACCTGTGGCCATCATGCATCCTCTCGGACTATTGTGGCTAAAGCATACCGAGCGGGGTTTTACTGGCCCAGAGCAAATGAAATGGCGAACGAGATAGTCGACAAGTGTGAAGGATGTCAGCTCTATTCCAATATGTCGCACAAGTCCGCCTCAGCCTTAAAGACCATTCCAATCGTCTGGGCCTTTGCTGTTTGGGGATTAGATATGGTTGGACCACTGAGAACTGGCAGGAGTGGCTTCACCCATGTACTAGTGGCAGTCAACAAGTTCACTAAGTGGATCGAAGCCAAGCCTATCAAGAATCTTGATGCCGGCACTGCTATCAGCTTCATCAGAGAGTTGATATTCAGATATGGAGTTCCGCATAGCATCATCACTGATAATGGGTCAAACTTCGATTTTGACCAATTCAAAGCCTTTTGCGCTTCTCAAGGCACGCGAGTCGACTACGCTTCCTTCGCTCACCCCCAGTCGAATGGACAGGCAGAAAGAGCAAACGGCCTAATTCTCAAAGGACTGAAACCCCGGTTGATGTGTGATCTCAAACACATAGCAGGCGCATGGGTCGACGAACTTCCATCAGTACTTTGGGGATTGAGGACTACTCCTAATCGGTTGACTGGGTGAACTCCATTCTTTCTGGTCTATGGAGCTGAAGCAGTTCTGCCGAGTGACCTGCTTCACAATGCACCTCGAGTCGAGCTCTACTCTGAAGATGAAGCAGAACAAGCCCGACAGGACACAGTCGACCTTCTAGAAGAAGAAAGAGAGATGGCCATGATCCGATCGACCATCTATCAGCAAGACTTGTGTCGATTCCATGCCAGAAACATGAAGAGTCGAGCCTTCCAAGAAGGAGACTTGGTCCTCCAAGTGGATCAACAGAAGCCACACAAACTCGCCCCTACTTGGGAAGGCCCCTTCATCGTCACCAAAGTTCTTCACAATGGAGCATACCATCTTTACAATGTCGGTCACCAGATTGATGAGCCTCGAGATTGGAATGCGGAGCTGCTCCGCCCCTTTTACACTTAAGTACTCACTCGGGTGAGATGTAATAAAAAGTACTCCTGTAGTTTGTTTATCAAAGACAAAAGTTTTATAATTTTCCCTTTGATTGTTGTTGCTTTTGTTTATGTGAGAAATCCCCCAGTTGGTGGCTTAGCTGCGAATCCGTTTCACCTAAGTTTGTAAAAAAAATTCCTACCGAGTGACGAGCAAGCCTCTCACTCGGGGGCTTAGCTGCGAATCCGTTTTGCCTAAGTATTTGAAAATCCTCCAGAGTGGAGAGCAAACCTCTCACTCAGGGGCTTAGCTGCGAATCCGTTTCGCCTAAGTATTTGAAAATCCTACTGAGTGGAGAGCAAACCTCCCACTCGGGGGCTTAGCTGCAGTCCAGTACTCGCCTAAGTGTTTGAAATCCTACCGAATGGAGAGCAAACCTCCCACTCGGGGGCTTAGCTGCAGTCCAATACTCGCCTAAGTGTTTGAAATCCTACCGAGTGGAAAGCGAACCTCCCACTCGGGGGCTTAGCTGCAGTCCAGTACTCGCCTAAGTGTTTGAAATCCTACCGAGTGGAGAGCAAACCTCCCACTCGGGGGCTTAGCTGCAGTCCAGTACTCGCCTAAGTAATTGAAAATCCTACCGAGTGGAGAGCAAACCTCCCACTCGGGGGCTTAGCTGCAATCCAGTACTCGCCTAAGTGTTTGAAATCCTACCGAGTGGAGAGCGAACCTCCCACTCGGGGGCTTAGCTGCAGTCTAGTACTCGCCTAAGTAATTGAAAATCCTACCGAGTGGAGAGCAAACCTCCCACTCGGGGGCTTAGCTGTAGTCCAGTACTCGCCCAAGTACTTGAAAATCCTACCGAGTGGAGAGCAAACCTCCCACTCGGAGGCTTAGCTGCGGTCTAGTACTCGCCTAAGTATGAAATCCATTCCGATCCGCAAGGACGACAAGGTGCAGGTCGACTGCTACCTTCTCCTTCTGAGCTACACCACAAATACAACATGCACTCTACAAGGACGCAGGTCGATTGTAGTCTGTGCTCCATCCTTACCTACAAAAGCGGTGAAGAGCAGGTCGACTGGACTCTCCACCTCAGGGCTGCGTCTCACACATTAAAATATATTCCGAGTGAAGAACAAAATTCACTCAAAGGCAAATGCAAGCATATTCAACGATAAACCAAGTTCGGATAACATCCTACGGATTCGGAAGTGCGCAGGCATCAAGCCTGATAAAGTTTATCGGTTACAAAACCACTCGGCATTCCGAGGCAAATTTAAGGCGAAGCATAGAAGTTTTTTACTCCTCGGGTGGAGGACTGGAAGGCGCGACAAACTGATCCAAGTCGATCCCATTAGCAATCCGAGTGGCAGCGGTAATGAAGGTCTCCATGAAAGACTGGAAGGCATGCTTCTTGGTGTTGGCCACTTTGAGGGACGCCAGCTTGTCCTCTCGCGCATCCTTGCAGTGAACACGAACCAGGGACAGAGCAACATCAGCACCACACCTGGCAAAAGACTTCTTCCATTCCTGTACTCGACCTGGGACTTCGTTCAGTCGAGTCATTAGAGACTCGAGGTCATTTTGACGCGTCTCCCTCGGCCAGAGTGTCATATCGATTCGCGACGCAACAACTTTCAGTCGAGCAAGATAGTCAACCACACCAGCAACACGAGACTCTAGTCGGAGCATGTTCATGGCAGTTTCATCCTTCACAGGAGAGTTGATGGGTTCCAAGCCTGTCTCCACTCGGTTGGTCTCCTCCTCGAAGTTTTGGCAGAATTCTGAAAACACAAGTCAAAGATAAACCAGCAGCTCTACGACGAGTCAACGATAACAAGTCAGTCGGGTGGGAGAGATTACCCTCAAGCATGATGAACAACTTCTTGGCAAGCCCCCCAGATAGACCTCCAGATCGTTCTTCTTCCCCACAAGTTCACTAGCCTTGTCACTCAGAGCTATCTTGTCATTCTTCAGACGGCTGACCTCCTTGTTTGCCGCGTCAAGAGCAGCTTTCAGATTGGCGTTCTCCTCTTCAAGCTTACCGACTGAAGCCAGTTTTTCCTCCGCAAGCTTCTTTTTGTCCGAAGCCGCCTTCTGCGCCTCAACAAGGTCACAATCCTTCTTCTTCAGAGCCTCCTTCATTTTATCTGCAAAATGACAATGAGATCAGAATCAGGAATGGGCAGAAAGATAAAGATAGTCGTCAAGTTCTCACCAATTATACCTTTTGCCTCGTCCTTCGCCTTCTGAAAGTTCTCCTGAACAAGCTTCAAGTCAAGGTCGAGTTGGATATGTTTGTTTTCCAACTCAGTATAGCGAGCCACAAGCTCACAAGATTTCTGCGAAGGATTAGTCGACAGACATCAAAGATAGTTCACTTCCGAGTGACTAACAGAAAAATCATAGCATTTCTAAGACTACAGCCGAATCAAAATATTCAACAGTAGTCTCGGGGACTACACCTAGTGGGTGCACTCAGCGTGCCCCCACTAGTTCTACCGACTTGGTCCGATCGGTCGGCCGAAAGAGACAAAGAGGTCATGGTCTTGGTCTCATCCTGATCTACCAAAAAAAGGTTCTTTAGACTACAGTCGACTGCCAGCAGTCCACCATAGTCTTGGGGACTACACTCACTGGGTGCACTTAGCGTGCCCCCACTGATTCTACTGACTCGTTCCAAAATTCCACTCGACATGGTCTGACCAGACCGAGTGAACAAGTTAGAGTGAAGAAGTTCAAAATACAAGACTACAATCGACCTCCGGCAGTCCACCATATTCTCGGGGACTACACCCACTGGGTGCACTCAGCGTGCCCCCATCGATTCAAATATACAATTGACACACCCAGTGGGTGTACAGATGCAAAGATAAGAAAGTCTTCAGATAACATATCCTAACAGAACAAGCGATGACTAACTAACCTGGACGTTGCTCTAAAGTGCTGAGCTAGCATCATAGGCCGCTTGGCTGGCTTCCCGGATCGCCTTCACCTGCTCCATCATGATCCCCGCCTGGCGTATAGCCTCCTTAGCAGCACCCGCTTGGTCCTCTGGGACGTGGTGTGTGGCGAAAAGGGAGGGCGGGTCAGCAGTCGACGTTGAAGGCCGGACACTCGTCAGCGGCACAGTGAAGGACACGGAATGCCGAGTGACATCGTCACCCCCTTGAACCGATGCCTCAGGCACTGATGCAGTCTGAGTGATCTTGCCAGCCGGCGCCTTTTTATTCCTCCTTACCCTTAGGGGCACCTCGTCGTCATTGTCAGGGAGATCAATGACATGGGGAGGAGCTGCAGGAAAAATCCAAAGTTAAAAACGAGAATCCAATCGACCAAAAGTGAAGCTACAAGAGAGCGTACCAAGGTTGGAGGTGGCAGCGTCTTCCATTTCTTGGTCGTTGTTCTTGGCGGAGGTCTCGGAGGTAGCAACACTGCAGGTTTCAAAAACCAGTCGGTTAGTCGATGATTCGACCAGGAGTTCGTCTATGCTAATCAAGAAAACACAAGTTCTGTTGTTACCCGGAGATTGTGGGAATGGCCATTCTCATCTTGGGCAAGGCCTTCGGCGGCTTTGACGGCTTCGGCTGCTTCGGTGCTTTCTCAGTCGGCGCCGGAGAAGCCGCCCGAGGGCGCTAGGTCGATTGCCCAACGGGCGCAATCGCTTTGCCACGCTCACTCGCGGGGTCATGGATGAGCTTGGATCGCCTTTCCGTGCGAGGAGGATTGACTTCCTCCTCCTCCTCCTCTTTGCTGGAGCCGTTGTCATCCTCTTCCCCCTCACCATCAGATTGCCACTCCTCACTCTCACCTCCGCTTGCCTCTCCCTCCTCGGCCTATTCTTACGCCCCGTTGGGCATCGAGTACATCTCAGTCGTGGCCTAGAAGACAACAAACAAGACAAACGTCAGTCGACTTATTTTGAGCAAACAGAATGAAGAAAGCAGAATCACAGTCAGATATGCAGAATTGTACCTTGTCTACTTCGTATGACTGGTCGAGTGGAGGGATCCTCCTGGCTCCTCGGGGGTTGTCTTTGTTCCCTGTGATGCTCGCCAGCCACCGCTCCAGCGTGGCGTCGTCAATCTCCTCCGGATGAATCCGAGTGGTGTCCTCAGTGCCAAAATACACTCACATCGAATGGTCTCGAGCTTGAAGCGGCTGGATGCGTCGGAGGAGGAAGACCTCCAAGAGGTCCATGCCAGTCACCCCGTCACGGATAAGCTGGACGACCCGCTCGACCAGCACCTTAACCTGCGCCTTCTCTTCCGGAACCACCTTCAAAGAGGAAGGCTTCCTCACTCGTTCCATGGAAAAAGGAGGGAGCCCAGTCGACTGCCCTGGCGTCGGCTGGTCTTTGCAGTAGAACCAGGTCGACTGCCATCCACGGACCGAGTCGGGTAAGATCATTGTCGGAAAGACGCTTTTTCCTCTCAACCGAACCCCAAGACCCCCGCACATCTGAATCACTTGGGTTCTCTCGTCACTCGGATTGGCCTTTTATCACCATCTAGGAGCACAGGTGAAGATGTACTTGAAAAGACCCCAATGAGGCCGGCAACCCAAGTAATTCTCGCACAAAGACACGAAAACAGCAAGGTACACGATTGTGTTGGGTGTGTAGTGGTGGAGTTGCGCCCCAAAGAAATTCAGAAATCCCCGAAAGAAAGGGTGAGGTGGCAAAGAAAACCCATGGTCGACATGGGTAGCCAAGAGAACGCACTCACCCTCCTGAGGCTGCGGCTCGGACTCCTTCCCCGAGAGCCGCACCCATCCGTGGGGGATCAGTCCTCCATCGGCCAGGTCGTCCAGATCCGCTTGACGGGTCGTCGAACGGATCCAGTCGCCCTGGATCCAGCCCTGCGGCAGGCCGACCCTCGATGAAGATCCGCCCCGACTGGTCGCCCTTCCCTTCGCCTTCGCCGTTGCCTTCTTCACCCGTTCCAGGGCCTCCGTATTCTCTTTCACCATCATCGTCGGCGGAACGCGCACGGGGCAGCGGCACTGAGATGGAAGCGAATGAGGTGGATGACTCTGGGAAGAGAGGAGGAAATGAGAACGCACTATTCAAAAATCCCCGTCCGGCTCCTTATATAAGGTTACTTCCGAGTGACTGACTGGTAGGCCCGGGCGATCCTGTCAAATCCCGCAATAGTCGCGCGCGCGATATGTGGCGAAAAGGTGGCACAGGTATCGAGGCATCCCTGCCTTATCCCATCCAATTACTGCAGCCTCCCCTGCCCCACGCACTTCTCGAAATTCAAATCCCGTAAAATCCGCGAGCAGCAGAACAACTTGTCAGACGGAGGATCCCCTCCACATCGTCACTCGGAGTTTTTCAAGCAAAGAAATTCACTCGACGGATACAAGAATGGATCAAGGCGACTGAAAAAGAAGTTGGTGCCGTCACCTAAAGTTCATTGATCCAGAACAAGACATACTCATAGCACGAGAAATGGGTCGGAAGAGTTTTAAACTCCTTCCCCACTCAAACCTCGATCCATTCGGGGGCTAATGATGAAGCTATGTACCTAGGGTAGGGTCATGGACCTATCCAAACTACCCTACCCAAGGACATCTCTAGAAGAAACCACCTTTCAATCGACTCAGTAGTGTTCCACTCGATTGACTCGAAGACACTCGACCATGAAGCCAACCACTCGACCATGAAGTCATAGACTCGACAGTGAGGAGGCCTAAAGTCACTCTGCACACCAACGGTCGGTCATTAAGTAGCTTTTATGGTCATCATAGTACTTTATGTGTAGCGTTGCCAGTAAGGCCCAATCTTAATGTATCTTAAACCCTGCATAACTGAGGGCCGGAGGGGTCTGGTGGACTCTATATAAGCCACCCCCCTCCTTAGTGTAAAGGGTTCGCACCCCTGTAACTCATACGCATACAATCCAGTCGACCGCCTCCGGGCTCCGAGACGTAGGGCTGTTACTTCCTCCAAGAAGGGCCTGAACTCGTAAATCCCTTGCGTATACAACTACTCCATAGCTAGGATCTTGCCTCTCCATACCTACCCCCTATACTACTGTCAGACTTAGAACCACGACAAGTGTTGCGCGTGCGCTTTCTCCTGGGCGGGTCGACCGAGCTGATGCGCTCAACAGAGCTGATGGCCCTCAAGCGCCTCCGCCTCCCCATCCTACCACCCAGGTGGTTGCTCCACAACAGCGTGGGCGCAGTGATGCCGCTGCTGGCTCCGTCCGGAGCCGACCAATGGCGCGATCGACATCATCATCATCTATGCCAAGCACAACCTCGGAGACCATGGCGCGGGCTCAGCTGCTGCTAACGTTTCCACTAGCGGCCGAGTAGATGGACGAATGGCATGCCACCATCCAAAGCCTGTTCAGCTTCGCCAAAGCCGAGGGCTCGCAACGAGCTGGCCCGTAGCAACCTCCCAAGCGGTGGCGGCGGCCCATGCTGCTGCCCACACGGAGGGAGTCGTCCCCATGGTGCAGTCCCCACCACGGCAGCCAACACGGGCGCGACCAAATCAAGACCCCGATGACGTCTCGATGGCCTCCTCTGATCCACGAGCACGTCCAGGAAAATGACATACCCCGTAAGATAGGCGGACAGGAGATGTGTGCATCGTCGAGCAGCACCGCGGAGACCTCTGTTGAGTCGATGGGTGTGATGACCCCGACGTCGACGAGCCCATGCTCGGTGTTAACGGGCCCCTGCCTTTCAAGGTTGGCTGCCCTGCCTTCACCCATGAGCTGCGGCAAGTCCGTTGGCCATTCGTTCGCACGTTCAAGCTAGAGATACATGAGAAGTATGATGGGAGGCTAAACCCGGCAGAGTTCCTGAGCATCTACACCATCACTGTTCAGACTACCGGGGGAAGGGCTGAGAAGGTGTTCGCCAACTACTTCCCTTTAGCCCTCAAGTCCTATGTGAGGTATTGGTGATGCACCTGTCGGAGAACTCTATTTCCTCATGGGCAGACCTGTGCCACGAGTTCATCGGTGCTTTCACCGGTGGCCACCACGAGCTGGGCCATCCCAGCAATCTGCAGCTTCTCCAGCAGAAGGAAGGAGAGACCCTCCGTAAGCTTCTGTGGATCCAGGAACTTTTGTTCTCCATCTTACTCAGCCCTCCGCATCCCCAGCGACAATGGCCCGGAAGAGGAGAAAGTTGGACACCAGAAAGCCTCTCCCGATATAGTCATTCGCTCCCGGCAGAGACCCTGCCGGAAACAACTCCTCACAGCCTGCCGGACCACCCCCTCCAGCCGAGCCCATGGACCCCACGTACGAGGTTGGTGCTCCCGCAGCAGAGGAGGTGCCAGTAGTACTTGTTGCCGAGCCACAGGCTCCAACTTGGGAAAGGCACATTGTCTGCTTCCTCCAAACCGGAGAGCTTCCCGGCGACCAAGACGAAGCTGAAAAAGTAGCCCAGAGGGCCAGTATGTATCAATTTGTCGATGACACTCTGTACAAAAGGAGGCCCAACGGTGTGAAATTGAAGTGTGTCTGCCTGGAAGAAGGAAAGGAACTACTAGCTGAGATACACAAAGGAATGTGTAGATCACACATTGGATCAAGGGCATTAGTTGGGAAACCATTCTGGCAAGGATTTTATTGGCCCACAACCCTCCAAGATGCGGTCGAGCTAGTCACTTATTGTGAAGCCTACCAGTTCCATTCCAAGAAAACCCACCTGCCTACCCAAGTGCTTCAGATAATCCCTCTATCATGGCCATTTTCGGTCTGGGGGCTCGATATCTTCAGGCCCTTCCCCCGTGCAATCGGGGGCTTTGAATTCTTGTTCGTTGCCATCGACAAGTTTACAAAGTGGTCGGAAGTGAATGCGGTGAGAAAGGTGATTGCTGAGTCAGCTACCAAGTTCTTGAAAGATCTGGTGTGTTGTTTTGGAGTTTCGGAAGGACCATCACCAACAACAGCACCCATCACGAGTCGCGCCTTCATGCAATATGTTATTGCTCTCGGATGCAAGATCTCATTCGCCTCTATGGCACACCCCAGGAGCAATGGACAAGCTGAGAGGGCGAACGATGAAGTGCTACATGGACTCAAGACAAGAACCTTTGATACGCTACAGAAGCACGACAGGCGGTGGATCGAGGAGCTTCCGGTGGTTCTCTGGTCCCTTAGAACAACACCAAACCAAGCCACCGGGCATACTCCCTTCTCCCTGGTCTATGGGGTAGAAGCAGTTATCCCCACGGAACTCATTTATGGGTCGCCTTGAGTACTTGCTTACGATGAAGTCATGCAAGATCAGCACCGACGTGATGACCTTGTGCTACTCGAGGAGAACCGTCTCCGGGCTGCTACGCGTGCTGCACGCTATCAGCAAGCCCTGTGTCACTATCAAGCCGCAGGGTTCATGCCCGGTGTTTTGAGGAAGGTGACCTTGTTCTTAGGTGCGTTCAGTCTGCCAAGGGTACACACAAGCTGTCACCAAAGTGGGAAGGCCCTTACCGGGTAGTATGAGTTACCAGACCTGGCGTAGTCTATCTGGAGACCGGAGATGGCACTCTGTCGCAAAACTCATGGAATATTGAGCATCTCCGCAAGTTCTACCCGTAAGGCGCGAGGCTGTCAGGCCCTGCTAGGCAGCCACCCATTTGTACATGCCTTGCCTCAGCTGCATGTAACGCCTTGTACAAAGTCGTGGCGATGACCATGTGCAAGAGAAAATAAAGAAGCGTTGTAGGGGGGCCCCGAACCTAGATTGCATGCATGCATGAGCATTCTAGATCACTGCATAAGCATTTCATGAGCATCTGCATATGCATATAGATAGGATCGCATCCTGCATTCATTCTCATCTTCATGAAGTTGCAGGTTCTTGACGTGAACTTGGCTTCGACAAGGAGTTGAGAGGATTGCCCGACACTGCAATCTCCGACAAGCCAAACAGATAAGTTCTGCCTCTTGTCCATTTGTGTTCTGTAAGCTATAACTTAAGCATTAGAAAACCTCGCCGCCTCTTCTTAGACTTAGGTGGTCCCATCCCTTACTCGAACGCTGCTTTGATCAGGATGGGCGTAGTGGCCTTTGGTAAAAGGAAGTTGGCGGGGGCTGGTCCCTTTGTCTGTAACCCAACAGATATGGTTCTCCGGCAGACAAAAAGGGTATCGGCAAGGTAGCCTTCCGGGAAAAACTCGTTTACTTACACTAAAGAGGCATCTCACCTCTGCATGGACATATACATGCACGGGTTCCCGGCAGGGTTCATCTTTTTCGTTAACATGCTGGTACAAGTACAAGCATTACAGAACACAAGCATGGACACGAGAGATTACATTATTTGAATTAAAATTTGGCAAGTGCCTACAGATTTAGGATTGAAAAAAGATAAGTGCCCCATGATGCCTTTGCCCCTGTCCATATCCTACAGGATGAGGTCAAAGAGGCGGGAAGGCGGGCACAACTGGAGTCCGGCGCCTCCACAGGATCAGGATGACACCGCTCTCTGGCAAGGAGGAAGACACCGAAGGGCATGCATGGATGCTGACGCTGCCGGAGGATCGGGTGGTGAGGCATGGAGTCACCAGCAAACACTACTCGTTGGAATGGAGGCCCCCATTCTTGGTGCGTCATGGGTCATCGCCATCGTCCACATCACTACCACATGAAGACCCCAGATCATCAGCCACACCGAGCGCCATGCTCTATGGCTTCCCACACAAAGAGCATGGTTGTCCCCAACGGCCCTGACATCGTAAATCACCGCACGTCCTGAAGACGTGTACGAAGACGAGAAGCCCTCCACCGCAAACAAAGGATGACACTTGGAGGAGTCAAATCTGCCCTCCACGGCGGCAGGCCTCCCCCAAGGCTCTTCCCCTGTGTCGTGCAGGAACAAAGAATGAGGAGCAACCGACTACCATGCCCCGCACCCGCCGCGGGCCTCGGCATGGTGTAGTTCACATCCCCTCCCACCAAAATCAAGGCTACGGGTGGCACGACATAGAGCACACTGGAATCGCCACCTCCAGTGTTACCGCCGCGCCGCCCGAGTATCCTCACGACCATGAAGAATTCCGAGCTAAAACCTGGGGACCAGCCCCGGCCTCTCCCTTCCAGCATATTCAAGATGGATCAAGACAGAGAAGAAGGAAAATGCGGATGGATTCCTCCACTCCTCCCCTGCTCTTCCTTTTGTAGGCGAGAAGGAGGCTGGAGGCTGGATCTGCAACGGGCGACCACCACTCTCCTCCAACAATTCAAGGAAGTTGGGCCCTCACCATTATACTCTCATGCGCCATGCACCTCCGTTACTTACCCCACGCGATGCATGCGGCATACATGGCTAAGGATAAGGGCGTGGTGGGAAGAGTGAATTGGCAGCTTCTACCCCGTGCATTAAAGTCATTTACAGGCCATTACTAGAGCGGCCCCACCACTATTGGGTTTGCATGACATGCGAGGGAACCCGAAACTGGCCCGGAATCAAGATTAATGAAGAAGCAAAGAAGATCTCGAGAGACCAGCCTCTTCAGCAGCTCTACCTGTGCACATGTTAGGCCCTGCCCCGACGACGCTCGGCAGCGTGTTCGGGGCAGGCCCGTGGGCTTCTGTCGGTGCAACATACCCTGGGTCTATTGCCTTGACTGTGCACATGCACAAGGTCAAGATTCAAGCACCAGTCCAAGACGGAATACAAGAAACCAAGAGACTCAAAGAACTAACAAGCAGACCAGAGGGACCAAGACCAAGCTAGAAGAACAGGATATTGATAGGAAAGAAGCCTCCCTTGCCGGGCAGGTGAGCCCGGCAAGGGGCGAGGCCACCCCCAGAAGAATATGACCAAGGCACCCCGGCAGAGCCTGCCGGGACCTGCGGAGGCCAGATTGCCTCACGGACCGCTCCACCACGACTCACGTCGTCGATCATTGCGGTGTCAAGCTGCAAAGTGATTAAGTGGCAGCCAGTCACCACATGGCAGCTCCTTTCTATCAAGAGAACCCACAGACGACACCCGTCCTATGACGTGTCAGGCAAGCAGGCGTGGAGCTGGCAAGATAGCCCGGCAAGCCTTGCCAGGCAACCAATGACGTGATGCTAAGCAGTGCATTAAATGCGCACTGTCAGCCTGCAGAGTTAGGTATGATAGCACTATTTGCTATCATATCAGTGTCTAATGACTAATTTGCCACTGTGGTGACCCCTTAGCCTATAAAAGGAGGCCCATGGCAACAGTTCGAGAGGTTGGAAAGTTAGATCACTCTGACCCCCATACGCGCGTAGTCACTGCCGCCCTGAGATGACCCCTGCCGGGCAAGTGTACTATGCACCACCACCACCACATTTCCACCATCAATCCACCAAAGCAGGAGTAGGGTTTTACGCCTCATGGCGGCCCGAACCTTTGTAAAACTGCATGTGTGATCTCTGCCGCGCTGCCCCACGTTGGTCTGCTCTTTGTGCAACGTGACTCCTCCCTGCCGAACCAGCAAGGGGTCGTCATGGTCCCATAGGTAGTCGTGGTTTCCCATGACAAAGAAGATCCTAAGAGTCTTGTATGGTAAATATGATATTGTGTGCACATTGATCCAAATGATGCCCAGTTACAAAGATCTTAAGCCAACGAAAGTCATTGGAAGAATTGTTGCTCATGAGATGACACTCAAGGATAAATAAGAGCTTCACAACAAGTCTAGTGGTGCATATAAAGCCTCTTGTGATGCTCCTGCCACATCAAGTGAAAACAAGTCTTCAATGAGGAATTGAGCTTAATGGTGAATAACTTCAACAAATTCTACAAGAGTAGAAATAAAGAGAGAAGCTCCAAGTCAAGATCCTACCATGACAAAAGATCTTCTAGTCGTGAGCGAAATTGCTACAATTGTGGAAGACCCGGACACTACTCCAATGAGTGTACGGCTCCCTACAAAAGAAGAGAAGACTCACCTAAAAGAAGAAGTAGAAGAGAAGAATCACCTCCAAGAGAGAGAAGGAGTAGAGATGTCGTTATAAACGAAGAACTTCTCACAGAAGCAAGGATTCAGAAAGGAAGGACAAGTCATCAAAGAGCTACACAAAACGAAGACATCAAGCTCATGTTGGTGAATGGGTATCCGGTTCTGACTCCTACCACCACTCCGAGAGAAGTTATCACTCCGACTCCGAATATACTCAAGATGAAGGTGTTGCCGGTCTTGCACTTGTGCCAACCAACTCCTACGATATATATTTGACTCACCAAATGAAGGAATTGGAAGATGCTTCATGGCTAAAGGCCCCAAGGTATCACACCCCGAGTATATTGATTTCAATAGTGATGAAGATGATTTGCTAGGTGATGATGAGTTACTTGTTGACAATGCTAGTGAAAGAAACTATGATGAAACTATTATTAATCATGCTAATCAAAATGAAACGAATGACAATGATAAGAAGGAGATTGAGTGTATAACTAAAGAACTAAACACTTTTAAGTTAGCTCATGAAACTACTTTGGAAGATCATCGAGAACTTTTAAAAACTCATGAGAAGTTACGCTTCGAGAAGCTCAACCTAGAGCAAGAACATGGGTTCTTAAAAGCCATCAATGATGATCTTCAGAAGAAAAGTTCTTCTTACATTGCCAAGCATTTACTCTTGTCTACTTACATGCCACAAGTAAAATGTAGCAACAAGAGTAAGAAAGATTCTTCTTCTAGTAGTAAAAATAATCATGCTAAATCCAATATTGTTGCTTCTAGTAGTTCTCTTGATTCCACTAATGATTCTCTTAGCCAAGTTACACTTGAGCAAGAAAATAGCTTATTGAAGGGAATTATAGAGAAAGGTGTTTACAAGAGCCTTGCGGGAAGTAAGCAATTTGAGGAAATTGTACGCAAGCAAGGAAAGCGCCGGCAGAATCAAGGTGTTGGTTTTGAACGGAAGTTCAATGCCAATTGAGTTGAGTGGGAAGAAGATCAATACCCCAAGACGAAGTTTGTTCCTCAACAAGAGAAGTATGATCCTACTTCCTTCAAGGGGACACAAGCTCAAGATGATCTTCCACCACAAGACCACAAGCTAAAAGGCAAGGACAAGCTTCAAGAGGAAATTGATGCATTTGAAGAAGCTCCAAAGGCCTTGGTCAAGTGGGTTCCCAAGTCTACCTCAAGTTCTGCTTCATCAAGTACATCTACAACCCCAAGGATTCCCATCAAGATGATGGAGATCCCGAAGAAGAAGAACTAGAGAGTTCTTGAGGGTGACTCCACCAACATACTTCACTTATATTCATATTGGCAAGAACAAGTGCATTCAACTTCCACATATTACACTAGTTCAAGGAGTCACAAACCCTCTTGTTAGTGTGGCACCCCGGCTTAGAGCAACCGATTTACCTTGCATTTCCAACCCAGAGATCATGTCTTCTGGCAATACAAAACATCTTGGTATAGAAAATAACTGCTTTGTTGAAACTAGCGGAAGCATAGTGTTATATTACATCAAGTAGCAAGGCCAAGTGGCACACTCAGTGCGGCTGAACAATATGTACATTATTTAGTGAACATACAGGGGCCTCGAGCACGACATCTACATGGCAGCAGAACAATGACGTAGCGGGACTCCATAGCATAGGGACACCGATGTGGACACGGTCTAGACACGACAGCACTCTGATCCAGTTAGATTTTCCCGAAATATGGCATAACACGCCAGGTCAGTACATTGAATGTACTTGCAAGCTCACAACAAGTATAACCATAATGGCAAACAATATCGTGACATTTAATCAAGTTAAATGCAAACACCAACATGCTACTCATGCAGTGAAACCAAACTTGTGTATGGAGTTACTTGGACTCTCACGGGTTGCCTCGCAACCAAACGGTGATCATAACGGATCACAAACGGAACCATACTTAGTTCAACGGGTTACCTTGTAACCAAACGGAGATCACTCCCGGATCACAAATGATACCACAATGATCAGTCTCCCTAACATCATCATGATTCAACCAGTGCAATGCAAATAACTTAGTGTGCAAGATTTCTTTATAAAAGTTGATCCATGGTATGACTTACTTACGAACTCGGCCCTTATCCACGGGCGCGACTATCGATAGATTAATACACTCAACAGAGGTAGCGCACTGTACCCACACTACGGAACCCATGGACTCACACTCCCATTCGGGTGGACCAACGGTATTCAGATAGCCGCATGTGGCTTTTTAAATTATCTTTCTAATTATGCCAAACAATCAATCGTCCTTATATTTTCATCAGTCTTGCTATAAGTCGCAGTAGATGCTATATAGGTCCGTCGGATCTTACATCAAGATCCGTGCTTTCAGATTTTCTTTTTTCTCTCTTAAATCTCAGTCGAGTGAGACATAGCCACGCCATTAACTAGAGGCTCAGGCGCCATTAATGGAGACCTTGGGAGAGAGGTGGATGGCATATGGAGGTCAAAGGGCTCTCCTCCCGATAAGCACGCGCAGGGGTCTGATCTCATGCCTCTCCTACTCAAATAGCTACCCTGCATGGTGCCTCCTAGCTAATAAAAAATGGGTACGTGTGGTGGCACGTAAATGGTAGTAAATAGAACGCCCATGGTTTCAATAATACTTGTGTTTCTGATTCTAACGTGACAGCACTTGTTCCAAAATGACTTTGTTCATTGTTAATGTGTGCGCCTTCGCAAATCGGACATGGCACCAAGCCAAGTTTCATTATTTTCATGAATGTTTTGGATTTACAGGAATTAAAAAACTAAGTTTCTCAATGTTTCCAGCCCAGCCACGACGCCCAGAATTTTGAATTTCATTCCCATTTCTTTCATGGAACCTAGAAATTTACCCGAGGACACACATGTGATTTTTCAACCAACTTTGGTGCACTGGAACATGTGCTTGTATTTCAAATTTAAATTATGCACACAAAGGTGACACGTTCCCTCTCAAAACCACGAGCCTTGCTGAGAGAAGCTACGATTTGCAAGAAGCTTATACCAAAATTTGTTCCTATTGGGCCAATTTTTTTTACCACGGCATGGTACTAATATGACATGACACCATGCCAAGTATCATGATTTTAAAACCAAGTTTCTCAATGTTCTCGACCGAGCCACGATGCCCAGATGTTTGAATTTTATTCTCATTTTTTGCATGGGACCTAGAAATTCACCCAAGGATTATAATGTGATTTTTCAACCAACTTTGGTGCACGGGAGCATGTGCTTGTAATTCAAATTTGAATTATGCACATTAAATGACCAAAAACTCAATTAATGTGTAAAAAAGGCCAAACGAAGCCGGAATAATTCCAAATTTTAACAGGGCACTCATGTAGTTCTATGTTGCCTTTGTAAATAAACTCAAGAGGGACAGTGATATAGTTTCGCACTCAAAGGTGGCATGTTCCCTCTCAAAACCACGAGCCTTCTTGAGAGAAGCTTTGGTTTGCAAGAAGCTTATACCAAAATCTATTCCTATTCAGCCAATTTTTCTACCACAACATGTTAGTACCATGACATGACACACATGCCAAGTTTCATGATTTTCAGACGTGTTTTGGATTTACAAGAATTTTCAAACCAAGCTTCTCAATGTTCTCGGCCGAGCCACGATGCCCAGATGTTTGAATTTTATTCTCATTTCTTGCATGGGACCTCGAAATTCACCCGAGGACATAAATGTGATTTTTTAACCAACTTTGGTGCACGAGAGCATGTGCTTGTAGTTTAAATTTGACTTATGCACATTAAATGACCAGAAACTCAATTAATGTATAAAAACAACAAACGAACCCAGAATAATTCCAAAATTTAACAGGGCACTCATGTAGTTCTATGTTGCCTTTGTTAAGAAACTCAAGGGTGAGGGGGCAGGGTATATCATTTCACACTCAAAGGTGGCACGTTCCCTCTTAGCACCACGAGCTTCCAAATTGGCCCAATTTTTGACCACAACATGTTAGCGCCATGACATGACACCATGCCAAGTTTCATGATTTCCAGGCGAGTTTTGGATTTACATGAATTTAAAATCTAAGTTTCTCGATGTTCTCAGTCGAGTCACGACGCCCAGATCTTTGAATTTCATTCTCATTTCTTCCATGGGGCCTAGAAATTCAACCAAGGACACACATGTGATTTTTCAACCAACTTTGGTGCACCGGAGCATGTGCATGAAGTTCATATTTAGATTATGCACTTTAAAAGTCCAGAAACTCAATTAATGTATAAAAAGGCCAAATGAACCCGAAATAATTCCAAAATTTAACAGGGCACTCATATAGTTCTATGTTGCCTCTGTAAAGAAAATTAGGGAGGACGCAACGTATATCGTCTTGCACACAAAAGTGACACGTTCCCTCTCGGAACCACGAGGCTTGTTGAGAGAATCTCCGATTTTGCAAGAAGCTTATACCAAAACTTGTCCCAATTCAGCCAAAAATTATACATATGAAAACAGGGTTTAGATTATCCCGAACATCTCGCTACCTAGACCAATAATGTAATATGATTTGAATTCAACATAAAATGGAAACAATATTTGAATTGGAGAGCGTATGGTACATGTAATTCATAGTGAAATATGAATACTGCTATATGCATGTTTTTTGTTATCAAGATAATATTTAAATTATTGTATAACTTGACAACAATCATATTCAAATAAGGAAAATTGATTCAAATTTAGTCCATATGGTAGACGAGAATATATATGTTCACATGGTGGAGTAAAATGTTCATATATGATGGAAGATCAAAATGTACGACTACATCAATTATAAACCGCAAGGTCACCTAACGATATATTCGAATTCAACATAACGTGGATTCAAAAATTGAAATTTGAGATCCTGGCATTTGTAATCATATAAAAAGGGACATTACTCTTTCTTTTGGTGGGAATTGATTTGTTTTTCGTTGTTGTTGAGGGAAGTGCGAATCGATTTGGTACTGTATATTGAAATACAATCGACATTTTTTTTTCATTACGTATTCCATTTGTCGACAATCTCTGTATATTGAACTACTCTTCATGTGTATCAGCCATTTGGGCCGGTTATGGAAAAATCTGGAGTGAAAACAAGGTCTTGAGAGCAGGCAATGGTACATGTTGAAGCATATATCTCGATGGTTACAGGGAGCTCCTCAGAGGAGGATTCAGAGATAGATGACCAATCCTATATCCCACCTGAGGTGTATGCTCTAAGTTGCAATGTTTTATATTTCTAATATGATGCATATGGTGTCTTGCATTGCTTAGTTTAGACATCATATGCAAAATATTGAATTCCATCTGCTTAGTTTAGAGATCATACATGCGAGTGCCAGCTGCTTAGTATATGAATCAATTATGTCAATTATATCATGTCATCCTGTACACTTAGACAACATGTATGTGAATTATTTCATCCCAACCTATTTTAGAAAGACATCATATAGTTTTGTCATGTCATCTTGTTTAGGTACTCATCATATGTTGAATTATGCCATTATATCCTGTTAAGTTATCCATCATATATCTGAAATTGTGTCATGCTATCCTGTTTAGTTAGGCATTATATATGTGAAATTGTGTCATGCTGTCATGTTTGGTTAGACAACATATATGTGAATTACCACATCTATCTATCATACAATGTTTGTACGTTCAAATTTCTTTTCTTGTTTATCAGCCATTTGAATTGGAGGGGGTGATGGAAGTATCTAAGGGAGCAAAAAGCCGTTCTTCACAAAAGACAGTGCTACCTGTCGATGCAGATAAAACCATGGTTGTACTGGCCCACAAACTAGCCCCACCACACATAATCGAGACTCTTCCAGATTGCACACTTACACCATTGGGCAGAGAACCAGCTACAACCTATCTAACCGCAACCCCAGCGGATAGTAACCCACTTCTAGTTGACAAAGCACCGTGTCCACCACAGAGTACCCCCACATGAGCAGTTTGTAAAGCTACTGCAGTGCCCAAAGCACGAAGACAACCACAGCTAACCCAAACTCCACATTTAAAGCAGAAGATCAACTGTTCTTAGGTCAGATTCCGTAGCTATGGTCCATACTCCTTTGCTGTTGCATCACTGTATTTACTCATACCAACTACTTTCGAATTTGAAGGATCCAATTGAAACTCTAATGGTGTAACAGGTATGTTTTAAACCTATTTCTTTAACCGGATTGTTGTTCTAACTTCTTGCTCTATGTTGATTTCAGTTTAAGTTGTACAAACAGTTATGTTCTCATGTGATGCACATTACAAGTGCTGCCAATGTTGTGTAGTTTCTCACACTTATATTCTGTCTATGCTGATGTGTCTTAAAAATATATGAGTTGAACTGTGTCTCTATCTTGATTAGGCAACATAAAATAGAATTATATGGACAATACAGTGACCATAGTACATAGATATATGTTTGTTTCCTGTTGGTATCCTGTCCACCTTACTACTAAACCGGTTTACCAAAATGAGTTTCATATACTACAAGCTAAACATGTGATGTGT
This sequence comes from Triticum aestivum, assembly GCF_018294505.1. Lineage (NCBI taxonomy): Eukaryota > Viridiplantae > Streptophyta > Magnoliopsida > Poales > Poaceae > Triticum > Triticum aestivum. The sequence goes on along the minus strand of NC_057801.1, from coordinate 594,031,766 downwards.
CTGCTTGTTTCTCTTGTAGTAAGCAAACAGAATATTGGAGAAGAGCACCCCAGTATGAAATGGTAGAGAAAGTAATGCAGATAAGGTTCAAGATAGTGAGACAACCCTATTGGTCTCCAAGAAAGGTGATAAAAACAATCATGTAGACAGTGAGAAAACCACACAGTCCTGCGTTGATGTAGTGTTCGAGTTACTGGCCAGTACCGCTAGCACAAGCTCTTCGAACTCGCTGCCTGAATCACTTCGGCTTCTTCAGTCTTCGCTACAAGCTGAAAGGCATCAGTCAGCTGTGTTGTGGCAAGAAGCCGAAGGACTAAGGAAGTCCTTGCAGAATTCAGATGCGTACTTTCTTGTGCAACAACAAGCGCTGGAGGATTTAAGCGCCAAACAAGAGAAAGTTAATAAGCTTGCTAAGCATCTTGCCAGCATTATGGGTACCCAGGATATTGTTTCTTGAGCTCTTCTGAAGTGGTTTTAGTTCTGGACTTGTTTTGCTGCGGCGTTTATATGCTGCATTGTTCCCTATATTTGCACTGGTGGTGAACTTTTTTGCCCAGTGGATGTAATATGTGTAATAGCCGTGATAGCCTAGCATAAGTTGCTTGCTTATTTATTTCCTTGTTGTATTGTTTATTTGTTTGCTTGTAGTTAGTGCAATTCTTTTTCCGTGGTTTGCTAGTGGCTGCAATAACCTATTTTTAAAACTAGGGCACAATAACCATGGGCTACATATTTACTGTAGTGGCACTGGGCCTCCTACCGGCCGTAGAAACCATGGGCCTTCTACGGGCCGTAGAAACAATGGGCCTTCTACGGGCCGTAGACACAATGGGCCTTCTACGGGCTGTATCATCAATGGGCCTTACATGGGTCAGACGATCGATCGGCCAAACATGGGCCAATAACAGACTGCATTATGGCCGTAAACGAGCTAGAGTTGGAATCGTCTGTTCATGGGCCCACCATAACGGGCCGTCGTTAATAGGTTGTATTTGATGATGCTATGAAAACAGCCCAATGTATTAACAGGCCACAAACGGGCCGACTGTAACAACGGGCTGAATTTGGCCCACAAGCAGAAAATGACAGTAATGGGCCGTAAGTAACCGAATGCTGGAAATGAGCCCAAGAATAAATGGGCCCTGAGAAGGCTGAAAGATAACATGGGCTGGAAACGGCCCAATGGAATAATGGGCCGTTAATGGGTATAAAGTGATACACTTTTCATTATGGGCCAGTTTCAGCACGGGCCATCAATGGGCCAAGAGTTACAAAGGGCTCATATGGGCCGAAAGACGTCATGGGCCATACATGGTCCGGAAGTTAAAATGGGCTGGAATCATATTGGACGGCCCAGATGACGCTACTGGGCCTAATTCGGATAGGCCGTAACGGGCCCTGTGTTTGCGGGTTGTAAATAGGCTATATGCGAACAGGCCATTAAGAGGCTTTCCGTGGGCCGGCCCGCCACCTTTTGACCAAGTCAAACGGGTCGGCCTTTTCACAGGAATGGGCCTCTATTAGACCGTGCCATGTGTCGACATATCATAGGCGCCTTCTATCCAATGAGTGGATGACATCTGTCCCAACGATGAGCCGACACGTGTTTCCTCCAGCCAATGATGATTTTACACGTGGAAAATCCCCATTGGTCGGGGCTGTTAACGGGTTATCGGATCCAAAACCCGACTCGATAGCTTAATGGTGTTCCATTACGGTGGATGCCACGTGTTGGTCACCCTTGACGAAAGCACTTGTGCGACGCGCGATTTATCATCATGGAAGTGGACACTTCCGTGATGATAATTTTGGTAATGTCATGGAACACTTCTACGACAGCACAGGTATGACTATCTTGAATCTGTCATAAAATCATCATGGATGTACATGCATGACAGAAAACGTGACCTACTGTGACAAACACGTATCATCAGGGAAGTGTATTTTTTTTGTACTGCGTCGAGCCACCCACGATCTTGTCGTGCGTTGAGCCGCTCCATCATCGTAGTTCTGCTTGCTGCCGCCTTCAAGTTTCCGGCGACGTACCTCCTCCTCGTGTCGTCCAAGTGCCGTCTTTGAGTTGGGCCGTGCCTGCAGTAGCCTCGTCGCCCGTCGTTTCCGTGAGCCTGCGGCGTCCTGACCTGCCTCACTTTCTTACATGCAGTTGCGCCAAACTACTGTTAGCATGGATTCAGTCGTGGCTCCGGCTTATTTTTTCACCCAAAGGCCTCTGCAAGTCTCCCTCGTGCCTCAGCGTCCATCTGAGTCACTGTCCTGCCTCGTCTTTCATCTGAATCACCGTTGCGCCTCGCCTCCTGGAGATGTTACCGTTGTGCATCGCGCCATGTTTTGATCTGCCACATCCAGGCTAGTGCCGCCCTCCATCTCCCTGATTGGCTCCGCCCACCCGGGCTGCTGGGTCTCTGCGACCATCGCTGCTCCCCCGACGGTTGGCCTCGCCTGCGCCTGGCTACCGGGTCGCCGCGCTCGCGGATTCGATCACAAGCTGTTACTGCTGCAAGCCTCCCTCGTCGGCGCCGTCTCTGCTACCAAGGCTCGCGCCTCCACGGCTACCTGCCCCTGTGACTTTACCACCACTTCTACTGCAGTGAAAAAGCGAGTGGAGTGGTTGCAGCGGCTGGTGGTGCCTGCATCCTGCCGCTATGTTTCCCGCCAGTGGCCGGTCGTCGGTGTTGTTTTGCTGTTGCTGCATAAGTAAATGTGAGGAGGATTCTGGTTCTGAATACAGGCGAGCGAGCAAGAAGAATAGAAATGTGTGTTCGTCGGAGGAGAGAAAGTGCAAAGAAAGGAAGCAGTACATGGAGTCCAGATGACATGTATCAGCAGAGGGAGGCGGATGACGTTCTGTCATTTTTTCTTCCGGTTTAAAAGCAGTGTTTTCCACATGGATCAAGTTATCCCTCCATGTATTTGACAGTCACAGCATGGGGGCGTCATGACTAGCGACCTATGTGTGCATGCGTTGAAGCATTGATGGCAGTTAAATCAAAGCGTTCCACGCAAAAATATCATGTGAGATAAGAAAAAAACGAAGGAGGATAGGATACATGGAGGCCTGGTACTACAGCTATACAGAGCAGTACTACAGCAGAAGATCAAATGGTCATTCAAAAAAAATTACCTAGCGATGATGTTAGGCTTGTTGAGGCCGTGCAAGCGTCTGTTCCGCGCCAAGCTACCAGAAAATTCAATCAACACAAGCATCCTCGTTTATCTGACAAAAATACCAGGTCGTATCTGTCCGATTTATTTTTCAATACATATTCATCCAGGAACAATTATTCTGGCCGGTAATATTTTTGCATAGGACAATGATTCATTATAAAGGTGGTGCCATGATGTGCCTATGGAGTGTGCGTTAGCATCACCATGCACCGGCGTCTCTGCCCGTTTGCTGCTGAATGGATGTGTGCAAGCCGCTGCCCGTGCAGCTCGAGCTACATTAACTTGTTGGAACCACGCCCACGATTGACTCGGCGTACGCGCGGCTTACTGCTCCTGTGATTGAGTCGCCCGTCCGCACTGGCTTATAATGCCGCGGCCGGCTCATCTGTCTGCTCCCGTGGTCGACTCGGTTGTGATTGATTTCAGCTTCACCATGATGATCATCCACTCGGCGGTGGATAAATTCTGGCCTGGCATATCAGGTGAAATCAATCCAGTATATTTTTATATATTATATATATTTTTTCTTTAAAAAGAGCAATTAATCTAGCTTGCGATGTTTTTGATGCAGGACAATTGTTCACTACATCAACATGACGTGGTTGACTCACCCGTCTGCGCGGCTTACCGCGCCTATGATTGACTCGCCCGTCCGCACCGGCTTACAGTGCCACGGCCAGCTCATCTGTCTGTACCGCCTCTAATGTTGCGGTTTTCTTTACCGTCCGTCTCTTGCAATCGGATCTACATCAATACACCGGGATGCACCTGTCTGCATGAGCTATTTATTGAGTATGAGCAAGTCACTACTTGGGTAGCCCGATTTTCTTCTAACAATTTCGAGGCAAATTATTATATATTATCATCCGCCATCGGCACTAGATGGCTCAATGAGCAGGCGCACAAGTCGCCGCCACTATAGTTTAGTTAACTTCAAACAACCAGTTGGAAGGAACCATTGGCCAAGTTGTTGATACGGCTCATATGGGATCATTTATAACCCGCCACAGTCACCTCAACTTTCTCTGGATTCGCATCACGCTATCAACACCAATGATATACACCTTATGCTATGGTCAAAATATGAAGAATCTCAAGCCAACTCTTTGAGTCGTCTTAAGACTCGAGGGCTACGATGACATGACTCAGCAAATCTTGCCAGTTTCAATAAATTCAAGAACCCCGGGATGATGGAGGGAAAGATAACCCGGTCCCAGAGGCTATCGCCATATTAGTGAAAATTTAAAAGGCTATCAGAAAATATCCGGCTCAAAATGAAGATTCCGGTTTAAAATCCGTCTCAAGAGACATCTCTCTCCCACAAAGCTCTGAAGCTTTCAAATCCGGTTTAAAATTCCAGCTCAAGAAGAATACATCTCTTGCAAGTTCAAGTTCTCAGGAAAATTAAAGGTTGCCAAAGAGAACTTGCTGCCATGATGTGCGGTTCAAACCCAGGTATCCTGCCTGATGGGTTTATCTTCATATGATCACTTGGAGGCTTCCTGCTCAAAGAGAACATATCTATCGGTACCCTCTTAATCGGCGCAATGCCAAACCCACTAGGGGGCTTCTTGATTGTATTCTAATCATAGCTTGACCCCTTTTGGGTCCGACTTTGATCTTATTCAAATTAGAATCGCTAAAAAAGGCTCAAGGTCATTTGGGGGCTTTCTGTTCAAACATAGGTCGTATTCGAACTAAAGAGAACATACTTGTCGGTACCCTCTTGATCGGCGCAATGCCAAACCCACTAGGGGGCTTCTTGATCGTATTAGAATCATATCTTAACCCCTTTTGGGTCTGACTTTGATCGTATTCGAATCAGAGTCGTTATAAAAGGCTCAAGGTCATTTGGGGGCTTCCTGTTCAAACATAGGTCATATTTGAACCAAAGAGAACATAGCTATGGGTACCCTCTTGATCGGTGCAATGCCAAACCCACTAGGGGGCTTCTTGATCGTGTTTGAATCATAGCTTAACCCCTTTTGATCCAGCTTATTGGTCATATTCGAATCGGGAGCCTCGCTTTTTTCTCTCTGTTTGACTTAAGTTTTTGAAAAAACAATCTTTTGGGTTTGTCTTGAGACCTTTTTGTTCATATCTGAGGCATATATATGAGGTTTCTATTTAACCCGGCTTAACTTGGGACGATAAGTCGCCAGCAAATGACAATCATAAATATTTGGAAGTATTGGCTTCTAAAGATTGGGTTATCACCCCTACTGCATAGGTATCATAAGTCGGCAGTACAATTTCAATATCACAGGTATGATATTTTTTATAATACATGTTTAAACCGGTCCTGACTTTAAGTCGCCGGTATATTTTGGATTGTGCCATTGGAATCATGCACTTATCAATCATTGGATTATTTCCCTTATTGGATACGGCGATGTAAGTCAGCAGTATGAGCCAATTCTACAGGTATGTTTTCCTGATTATATAAATATGCGAGGTTGGATGACCTGACCTGGCTTTTGACGTTAAGTCACCAGTATGTTTAGGCCTGAATGGCCTTGCTTGATCTTTTCGGTAATTACATAAGACTATATTGGGTTGTTACCCGCCTTGGCCTTTGACGATAAGTCGCCAGGGCATATGTTGTTTAAACTCTATCCAGGATTTGCAGAACTATGACTTGTATAAATGATTAAGTTCAAGCTCATCATAAAAATTGATGCTTCAAAATGATTATCTGTTCTGGATTTTCTCAAAGGCTATAAGTCGCCGGGTTATAAAAATTCTGGCTTACAACGAATGCGCATTAAGTCGCCATCGGCCAAGAGCTGTCGAGTATTTAAACTTCAGAATTACTTGACAACTGATAAGGTATTCAAATTTATAATAGCCAAACTTGGCTGGATTTTCATGATGATATTGACTGATTGAGGTTTTCATACCGGATTATATTATTCAAATCTTGAATAGCCAACATGGCTAGATTTTTATAATGGTTATCAATAACTAGTATTATGATTGAGGTTTTCAAAGTTGCTTTGGCGCAATGGCTATTATTTCTTTATCAATGGATATGATTTATTCTGCAATGGAAGGAATAGTCCTAGGTCGCTGCAGGCTTACGACCCGACACTTGGGGGCTACATTATTCAAGTTGAGATTACATCAAATATGCAAGTCCCATGTCACTGCCAGCATGCACCATGGCACTTGGGGGATAATGCAAAGTCATTTTTTGGCTCACTTTATTGAAGATCCGGCTCATCACATTATAATGAGCCGACCCTTGGGGCTACCAATTGCTCATGTCAACAATTCAAGGTACACAAGCCTTAATCAATTATATTGAAAAGGTTCGCTACTCAGTTGGTAGAGTACAAAGCTCTTAACCTTGTGGACGTGGGTTCAAGCCCCATGGTGGAGATTACATCATATGATGTTATTATCAATGAATTATATACAAAAGTCCCTGCTCATTATTGCATAATGACCCGACCCTTGGGGGCTACACTGGTTGAAGTTTTTATGAGCATAAGGCAATTACAAGTCCCAGGTTGCTGCAAGCATGACAACCCAACACTTGGGGGCTATAGGTGATATGCATATAAGAGAGAAAAAACTTCAAATTCTCAGTTTTGAGCATACCACATTGACCCAGTGTCTGCAACAATCATGACCCGACATCAGCAACAATTACATGAACCGACATCATTTATTTATAACCCGACAAATTTGGCAAATCATAAATCGGCAAGATCTACATCTTTAAGTCGGCTGAATATCAGTTGAGTATTTCAAGACCAATATTTTTGTCAAGACAGAGCATTAAAGGCCGACTCAAATGGATTATTTCACTACAAGAGCCAATGTCGGCAAATTGATTATGAAGCTGGCCTATTGACCCGTATTTTTCAGAAGAAGTGCCCGGATTTTTTGCATTGGCAAAGTTTGAACACAACTATTAAAGGAGATTTGCTATGAGATACGCCTCCAGGAGGAAATGACAAGGACTTAAGGATGATCAGGTGCCGGTTCAGAAAAATATTTAACCTGGAGCACAACCTATCAAGTTTGTTCTTGTGTTTATTTTACAGGATCAGTTTAACATGGATAAATCCAAATTAAACTAGGGGCTAATGTCGGGTATATACCCCGCGGTATGACCTGGCCGAAAGTATGACCCGACTAGACTTGGCGTTTCATTGGTAACCCGCAGGAGGATTGGCGACTCACGAGTCTGGAGGATCACTGGTCTGATGACTCATGAGCTTGGCGACTCACGAATGGCCTTGACGGCGGGTCAGATAGAAGACTAGGACCAAGGCCCAGAAGGTCGGCTCATGTTATGGTGGGCCGGCTTAAGAGGAAAGCGTAGGGAATATTCCCTTACAAAGGAAGCAAGACTAGGACTCCGCTTGTAATAGAGTAATCCTAATCCTACTAGGACTAGTCATGTAACCCGCCCCTTCAACATATATAAGGAGGGGCAGGGCACCCCAAGAGGGGGAAGAAAAATAATCTCTAAGGCTAGACACAACTAAAAGGGAGCCGGCTTATGCAGCGTCTCCCTGATGAGCATAATGAGATCTAGCCACAGAAAACATGTAGGGCTATTACCGGATGATGTTTCCCGGGGCCCGAAGTTGTCTAAATCCTTGTCTTTTGTGTCGATGCGTCTCGCGCTTTCGTCCCGCTCAACCCCTCTCAAGATACCACATAGATGCATTAGCCTCACGACTAAGTCCTCGCACTAGGACATCTGTCGTGACAATTCCATGACAGTTGGCGCCTCGCAACCAAACAGTGATCAGAACGGATCACAAACGGAACCATACTCTATTCAAGAGGTTACCTTGTAACCAAACGGTGATCACTCCCGGATCACAAATGATACCACAACGGTCAGTCTCCCTGACATCATCGTGATTCAACCAGTGCAATGCAAACAACTTAGTGTGCAAGATTTATTTATAAAAGTTGATCCATGGTGTGACTTACTTATGAACTAGGACCTTTAGATTAATACACTCTGCAGAGGTAGCACATTGTACCCACACCACGGAACCCATGGCCTCGCACTCCCATTCGGGTGGACCAACGACATTCTGACAGAACTCTCCCATTGCCATGACACTCTTTGGGCCACTCCGACCAACTCCCCATTGGGCTAAGTCATAGGTTGCCCCAGCCTACCAAAGGCAAAACGGCCACCATCGTGGAAAATAAATGGTCCCAAACGGGGACAAGGTACCATAACAACAACGGGCTCACAAGGTCATGTCTGCTTACCGGGCCAGGGTAATGCACACCCATAACCATCCCTATTGGAGGCACCGACAAGAGGCATGACAATGGGTGAACTAACAACCTCCCCATACTAAGGCAAATGTGGTTGCACTTGTCAGCACGATTCAGTGGCACCATGACCCGATCAACTTTATGTTCAAGTTCAATTAATATCAGGTTTAACTTGAAATAAAATGCTCAAGTCACCATATGCCATGCTCATGCAACCATATGACATGCATCACTATCACTTAGAAACAACAGATCAACCTTATGAAGTTCTAATTGCACAAATCATTACTCAACTTACTGGTTCCTTCTTACTGGTCATTTATACTCATCATTTTTGGTTGTCATTGATCATATGAAACTCATCATGCATATATGGAAATAATATCGATATTCATCATACCATAGTCATGTAAAAATCAATTAGGCAAACTACTCATGTTATAGCTCACTAGTTCAAGCACTCATTTCTGTTAACTAAGCATCTTGATCAGGACAAACTATTCTAGCTCAAGAAATATTCATAAAATAACTATATGCAAAAATTATCATATAATCAAGTTGGAAAATCATGGATATTGCAAACAAACCATGAAAATGTTATTGTGGCTTGCCTTAGTGCAGAGGAGCTTCACACTCCTCCTGGATGCCTTCAAGACAAGCTTCACCTTCTGAAAATAATTCAAATGACAAAAATAAAATATCAAGAACACTTCTGAAAATTTCCAGAAATTCTAGACAACAGAGAAAAATCTCAGCTTGGGTGTGCTGCTAGGATTTTCTAGTAAGAACACAATGCAAAATGAATCAACTCATTTGGACTTGTAGTTTAGGAGTTACAGCTAGTCAAAGTTTTGGTGAAAAATTGAATTAAATTTGGATAAAAGAAAAACCAGGGGGTGACGTCGAAGATGTAAACCAGTGGGGCACCAGCACTCATACCGCTTCGGGTGCGGCTGAGTGGCTGACAGCGGGCCCCAACGGTCAGGAGGGGGAGGGGGAGAGAAGCAGAGTCGGGCGGGGCCGCGGCGACACTTTCTCCAGCGAGGCGTGCCCGGCGACGAGATCTGAGAGGATAGGAAGGAAGAGGAGATCAAGGTGCACCTGCCCATACCCGTAGCATGGCTAGGGGTGGCCGGACGGGCCCGGACCGGAGCTCTCCAGCAGTGGCGGCGGGTGGAGCTCATCGGAGATGGTGATCCCGGCGAGGCAGGGCCGGTCCAGGTGCTCCAACAGCACCAACACGCACCAGTGGTTCACCAAGGACACGCCGGAGAAGTCTGTGGAGCTCGAGCGGCTTTGGAGAGGGAGGGGCAGTGGATGGGGATCGCCGGCGAGCTCGGGGCGGGAACGGCAGACAGAGGCCTGCCCAGCCGGTTTGCGGCTACCTACGGCGTTGTGGACGTGTGATGAGTGCGTTTGTGGAGAGAAACGAGCTCGGGGGGCTCTATTTATTGGCGAGGCCGAGGTGGGGGTCGAGAGCTCACCGGAGCTCTCTGGAGTGGCGCCCGGCGACGAATGGCGTCAGTGAGAGGGGGAGACATCGGGGATCACGCGGGAACTGTAGGTGAGCAGCGACGAGCATAGGAGCATGGTACGCGACAAGCACAGGGGCACGGGCACACTGTTGGCTCGGCCGCATCATGCTCGTGCTTGCTGTGGCAAGCTCCGGCATCGGCGAGCGCCAGGGCGGGGTTAAGGAGGTGCAGACGAGGATGGGGGCACGCTTTGGCAAGGTGCGGCGGCTGGGGCTGCGAGCACGCGTGAAACAGAGACGCTGGCGCACTGCAGAGCGTGTCGGCCGCATGCCAACCCCCTTGGATGAACATGGTCACCGCGTGAACTTTGGCATCAGGCTGAGCTAAGCGCAAACACCTTGTCTGGCATGTAGTCCTTAGTGGTTTTGGTTGTTTTGCACGGTTGGCTGGGTCACAGGTGAACTGTGTGAGTGGGTTTCTTCCTGGCAAGTTTCTGGACAGAAACTTGTGAGGCTTACTGGGAATGATCTAGTAGGAATCAAGGGCTGTGCTTCGGGGTTTAGCATTCTCTTGGGAAAGTAATGAAGCTCACAAAAGACCAGCCTCATTTGATCAAGAGAAAATATACTTGTTGTGTAATGTGGTCATTCTGTCCAGAACAGAAATTATTTTTTGTAGCAAAAATATTCCAAAAACGTATGCAATATTTTTTCACATGGAGGTTCCCTAGGGTTCAAAGAATATTTGTAAATTTTCTCAAGATTTTTAGAGCAATAAAAATAGGGGTTGCTTTGGAGCATAATTCTCTGAAGTGATTTTCAGGGAAGAAAATGAATATTTTTCTTTTATGAAAAATATTCCTTGGGTTATTCTTGGAGTTTTTCAGAGAAGGAAAGATGAGCTAGGGGTGGATGGGTCACTTGGGTGAAAAACAAGGGTAGGCCCAAGTTTCAAGTCCATTTGAATTGATTCAAAACTCCAAATCCAAAGCAAATGCAAAAGAAAGTCCAGAAAAAGAGAGAAGGAAAATCGAGGCTATCATAGTTAGTAAATCAATGGACAAGGTAACCTAATGCTTTCATGGACATCATCTTGTGTGTACTTCACTCTATGTCTATGGATATCCTTGCTTGTTCCTTGTGGGACTAACCCATGTAGGTATTAAAAGTGCAACTCACTCCAATGGATTTCTTCAAATGATCTACATCAACATTGAGCATCCACATCTTCAACATCTACATGAAGTCATCATCGACAAAACCCAAGGTTAGTTCATCCCTCTAAGAGGGGATATCACATCTAGGGGGAGCTTTACTCTAAGAATTGAGCTAAAGCAACTCTAATGGTGTGAGCAGAACAATGCTTTATGTAAAAGTGGTAACCCCAGTTGTGCTTAAACGATGAGTATGACCTATGATCAAATGTTCTCATTTGACTCCTAAGTCAATATACTCATATATAGATGACCTAGTCATCACCAATTGCTTGATAGATGCTAGAGTGCTTGTGCATGCTTTCCCACATATTTCATTTGCTATCTTATTGTGTGAGCATGTTGGTTGCATAATTTTTTTCTCCATTCGAGGACATCCATTTGTTGTTTTGATTGTTTGGTCTTTTCTTTTGCCAAATGGATGGACAAGAATTCCTAAGTACTCCCTCTAGCTATCTATGCCTTTCTCGTCTCAAGCTCTATTCATGCTACATCACAAAGTTTGATCAAGTCAGATTCGAACCCTCTAGGTGAGGAGCACTCAGAGCCATTGATTTGTCATAGACTTAAACTTCCAAAACCTCTTGATGTATTTTGGTCTGCCGATTCATTCCTTTCGGTCATACCGAGTTCATTAAGTTGATCTAGGTTTTAATCTCGATGCAATCGATTTGAACACTTTGGTCTCACCGAGTTGCTGTAATCGTTTGCGATTCTACATCTCGGTGCCACCGAGTTGTTCCACTCGGTCACACCGACAGGGTCTGGATATATATACCCATGGGTCAAATTTTTGGAAATTTCTCCGAAACCCTTCGCCCGCGTTGTCCAGCTCTGCCGACTCGAGGTCTCCGGATCATCGCCTTCATCACCTGCGACCCCCTGCCGCTGGTCTTTGCTGCCGTCAACATATTCTTCTCTGCCATTGTCGTCGTAGCAAGCTCACCGCCAAGTTAGGGTATGAGCTCGAACCCTATGTGCAATCTCTGCATCTGATTCCTGCACTTAGGACAATGCCTTGAATATTATGAAGTTTGAAACACTTCTATCCAATCAAAACCCTCATTGGATTAGTTTTGATTCGAAAACTTAGGTTTAGGTTTCCGCCGAATTCATCTCGGATCGACCGAGTTGTAGAAATCGGTCTCACCAATTTGGCCCAGGCATTGCACTTGTGATTTTCGGTCTGACCGAATCTTGCAAATTGTTGTGACCGAGTTCAGATCTCTGTGAAACCCTAGCAATCTTGGAGTCACCAACTGTTTCTCGGTCTGACCGATTTCACTAGTTTGGACTCTGAACATTGCTTCGGTGTCACCAAGTTCATCAAATCGGTAGCTCTGAAATGACTTCTGTAGAAAACTAAAACTAATTTTTGGCTCACTTGTTTTGCAAAAACTCTGCACTTTGTGATGCTCATCCACTCTGTCTCATCTATATCTATTCGCAGGGTCAGCCTTCAGCTTTCAACAATGTTTGACAACAGTGATAGCCAGAATCAGTATGAGGAACAGGTTCGGATGAGTGAGGGAACTAGTCCCTCTGACAGCAGCTATGATGATAGGAGCAGAAGCACTCCCAGCAACCTGCCAAAACTGCAACTAGGCAAAGGAAGAAGAAGACATCATATTCCAAGGATGAAGATTTCAAGGTTGATGAGGAAGTCTCTTCCAAAAGGAAAGGAGACAAGAAAGAGCTTGGCACTGGTACACCAAGCCAGGGATGAAGAAGAAATCTCCTGCTAGAAGGATCCCTATGTCCAAAGCTAGAGCCTCAACCCAGGAAACCATGGAGTTCATACTTGAACCAAAAGAGGCTGGTGAGGGCAAGAAGAGGAAGGAGAGGGTCAAAAAGACCATGGCCAGAGTTATTGGCAGATCTTCTATGATCAGAGACCCATATGAGGAGGAAGAAGAGCAACATGCACCTCCTACAAAGACTCAGAACTTGATGGGGGGTGCAATTAGGTCAGGGGCTGCTCCATCAAAGCCCAAGATTGCCCCCAAGGCTGCTGCTCAAGCCCCTAAGAGACCCACCAGGAACATTCCAGCTGTTGAGAAGAATAATGCCCCAGTGCCTAAAGTAGAACAAGAAGACGAAGGGCAAGTGCTTAGGAAATTGAAGCCCAAGAATCCTGACCATGATGACACCTGTCCTGTGTCTGAGAACATGAATATAAGAAAGGATGCAGGTCTCAAGCTATGGAGGCAGACTAACCCATATGCCATTGTTGTTGACTACAGGTTCCATACAAAGGAACAACAAGACTTCTATGAGACTGTGCTCCTTGACAAGAAGCCAATAGTAAGTGACATGAGATGGGTTGACTGGAAGTTCATTGACAACAATGAAGATCATTTCCCAGGAGTTCATGAGAGTTTCAGATCAACGGGAGTTGATGCATTTGTTGGTCAGAATTTGACTAAATGGAATGATGAGTTGATCATGTAGTTTTACTCTACAGCACACTTTTACCCTGATGGTAAAATTATTTGGATGACTAAGGGTACTAGGTACCAATCTTCTGTTGCTCAGTGGGCAAAGCTATTTAATGCTCCAGAAGAGCATGAGGAGGACACTGATGTGTACGCCAAGCCAATAAAAGTACATGACTCTATGGCTCACATGTACAAGGAAGTTCCAGATGCTGCCTTGGACACCCACAAGTTTGGGTCAGTTTACTATCTACTTTCAGGTCTGCCAACAATCAACACAATCCTCAGACACACTTTGCTGCCCAAGTCTGGAGATGATAGGATGACTAGAGGGTACTCAATAAATCTGATGCATATGTTTGATGTGCCTGAGAAACTCAAAGTTATGACATTGATTGTTGAGACAATCAAGAGGACTGTTGCTGACCAAAAGAGATCATGTGGCTATGCTCCACATATCCAGATGCTCATCAACTCCAAGATGGGCAAGGGCATGTATCTCTTGGACAAGGAACATCTTCCCATGTTGCCTGAGTTTGAAGACAATATAGTTGTCATGGATCCATCACATCCCACATCTATGCAGGCTTAGGAGAAGAAAGAAAAAGCAAGAGCAGAGAAGGCAGCCAAGGCACCAAGTGCTGAAGAGGCCTCCCATATATTTTTGAAATCGAAGCAAGATAAACTTGGTTATCTCATTCAAGCCACTTTGAGGATTGAGAAAGGATTGACAACCCAAACTCAAAATCAAGAGAGTTTTGACAGGATAATCGAGACTAAATTTTATGATCTAGACTTGAAGGTCATAGAGATCCAGACTGCAGTTGAGAAACTCCAGGATTAAGTGGAAGAGAGAAGAGGGAGAGCTACCACAGAAGCTTTTTAGAGAGTGCCAAGGGCACAAAGGTCTACAGCTGTGCCAGCCAGTGACACATGGGCTACTACTTCAGCACCAGCAGGTACAGTCTCTGTTGTTCCTCCAGTTGCAACTCCACCAGCTCCTCAGACCTCTTCGGATGCATTCGTTGTAGGACTCCTCTCCACGCCACCTTCGCACTCTGGACCTCCCGGAGATCATGCTTAGAGAGCCGCATAGCACTATGCATTTTCAAGTTTTTTGGTAACTTGTTGCCAAAGGGGGAGAAAGTGTATAGATCATAGGCTTCGAGAGAGAGTGTGTGTGTTTGCTTCTTTTTGCCTTTCTTGCTACTCTATTTGCTTTGCTTGTTTGGTATGATACAATTTTTATGCTTGTGTGTGAGATACTTCTATGATCATATGTTTGATCATATCATACTTTAATGCTTGTGCTTAATGATGATATTCTATCTCTCATGTATGATCATTCATATCTTATTTTCGTGATGAGTGCATATTTCATATTCTATCATTTTGAGCGCTCCACCAAGATGTATGTGACATGGAAGAGTGACCCATGGTCCTAATTGATTGTGCATTTGCATTCAAAAGAAAATTTCAAATAATGCACAAATTTAGGGGGAGTTCTTGCTTATCACATACTTCTCAAAGCGACGATGTACTTTATTTATATTATCATTTGTCGAAGCTTTGATCTATATGTTGTCATCAATTACCAAAAAGGGGGAGATTGAAAGTGCAACTAATCCCCGGGTGGTTTTGGTAATTCATAACAACATATAGCTCATTGAACTAATATTCTTCAAGATCAATGTTTCAGAAAGTTCAATGGTTGGTATGGCATGGACTAGAGATGTGGACCCCTCAAAATGCTAAGGACACATATTGGCAAAATCTCAAGACTCTACATTTTCATTTTAGTGATTCAAGATCACATTGAGTCCCTAGGAAAAGCCAATACTATTAAAAGGGGATGAGGTGTTGCTTAATGGCTTGCTTGCTCAAAATGCTTAGTGATATGCTCCAAAAACCCTCAACCACTCACTCATTTCCACATATGTCCTAAACCTAAAGTCAAACTCGGCCCCACCGATTTGATCTATCTGGCGCCACCGAGTTCACTTGACATAGCCATATCCACAAACCCTAATCAATTCGGTCTTACCGATAGGGATCTCGGTCTCATCGAGATGGGATTGCAAACTCTATGTTTCCCTTCGTAACGTTTCTGTCTAACTGAGATGAGCGATTGGTCCCACCGAGTTCGCAGTGCGAACTCTCTATTTCCTTTTCGTAACATTTCGGTCTCACCGAAATGAGCAATCGGTCCCACCGAGTTTGCCTGGCAAATCTATGTTTGCTTATTACTGAAATTGGTCTCACCGAGTTCATGTGATCAGTCTCACCGAGATGAGATTTTGCCCTAACCCTAGTGCATCGGTCTCACCGAGTTGGTATTGTCGGTCCCATTGAAAAGCCTAACGTTCACATTTTGAACCAAGTTGGTCTCACCGAGTTTCACTATTTGTCCGACCGAGTTTGGTAAATTGTGTGTAACGGTGCGATTTTGTGTGGAGGCTATATATACCCCTCCACCCCCTTCTCCATTTGAGTGAGAGCCATCAGAACGTGCCTACACTTCCACTACTCATTTTCTGAGAGAGAACCACCTACTCATGTGTTGAGACCGAGACATTCCAATCCAACCACATGAATCTTGATCTCTAGCCTTCCCCATGTTGCTTTCCACTCAAATCATCTTTCCACCATAGCCAAAGCTATGAGAGAGAGTTGAGTGTTGGGGAGACTATCATTTGAAGCACAAGAGCAAGGAGTTCATCATAAACACACCATCTATTACCATTTGGAGAGTGGTGTCTCCTAGATTGGTTAGGTGTCACTTGGGAGCGTCCGTCAAGATTGTGGAGTTGAACCAAGGAGTTTTTAATGGCAAGGAGATCGCCTACTTCGTGAAGATCTACCCAAGTGAGGCAAGTCCCTCCTGGGCGATGGCCATGGTGGGATAGACAAGGTTTCTTCTTTGTGGACCCTTCGTGGGTGGAGCCCTCCATGAACTCATGCAACTGTTACCCTTCGTGGGTTGAAGTCTCCATCAACATGGATGTACGATAGCACCACCTATCGGAACCATGCCAAAAATCTCCATGTTTACATTACGTTTGCTCCTTTCAAACTCCTCCCCTTTACCTTCATATGCAATGATTTACATTCCTCTGCTACACTCTTAAAATTGCATGTGTAGGTTGATTGCTTCACTTGTGCTAAGTTGCTAAAGTCTGCCAAGACTTAAAATTGGGAAAAGGCTAGATTTTTATTTGGTCAAGTAGTCTAATCACCCCCCTCTAGACACACTTTCGATCCTACAGATCCCCAACGCCACTGCCAAATAGAGATGGATGATGACGCAATCTATACAATGACTAAGTCCCTGCTTAATGAGAGTTGGGAGACTTGCAGCAAGACCGGCTTGGCTCCTTTCTGTACCCTCAATAAAGCCCCTGATGTAAGTACTTTAAATAATTTTCCCACTTATTCATTATTAAAATTGTCTTCTCACTATCATTTGATCTTTGTAGGCCAATTCCTCCTTCTAGAACAAGAAATGCCAGGACAAGCCGACAAAAAAGGTCAGAACAAAGGGCAAGGTAGTCAAGAAGCCTGCCAAGAAGAAAACCAACACCTCAGAGAAATTTGCTTTAGATGATGATGATGAGTCATAGGTAGAACTTGACTCCCTTGGCTCATTTTTTTAATTATGTTATTGACACTGATTACCATCAGGATGAAGCGGGTGCCAGCAACATAGATGGTCTTGAGGTAACTATCCTTTCTCCCGACTCAGAGCCTTTGCCAAGACAGACAGTCCTCCCAATAAGCCGGAAAGTAAGGCCTTTAGCTTACTTGGATCCCAACTTTATTTTGAAGAAGCAGCAGCATGAAGTTTGCTGCATGACCTAGAACAACGGAGGTGGGGAGCTCTCCTCTGGTTTACCCAACACTCCGGCCCCGCGCAAGCACCGGGAAGAGGTGCCTCCATGTTTAAACTCTTTTTATCCAAAGGTGAGTCTTGTTCACCAGCCACTTAATCCTTCCGACTCAAACTATCAAGGATCTTCAAATTCTTCTTCTGGTGACTCAATGGGGACTCATATTCCGGCTTTCAAGATTGCCACTGGGTAACAATACTTACCTTCATTGTTTTAACTTTGTAAATAGACATACTGATCTCTTTATTTTTCCTTTCTCAGCGGAATAGCCAAAGCCAAGATAAATAAGCCGGTTGAGGACCCCAAGGTGCACGAGCCAGAAAAACAACTGCCGGAGTCTGAAGCCTCAATTCAGAATCTTGAAAATATCACTGATGAGCCGCCACCAGTAAATCCAGAGGCCTCTGTGGACCCCATGAATATGGATTCATCAGGTGCTAAACCGCCAAGCCCTGCCAAGCCTACTGAAGAGGTTGAAGATGTTGTGGTCACTAGCACCAGGTACAATGAACCGGGGAATCCTATGGTGCTGGCCAAACATTCTACTAAGGAAGAATTTTCAGCTGCTGAAAAGGGCAAGCGGAAGTTGGATTTGGAGAGCTATGCCTAGTTCAACGCTCAGGAGATTCACGCGGGTTATTTAAACCTCCTTCATACTAGCCGTGACTTTGAAGCCGGCTTGGTCAATCTCATGAAGGAGCGCTTTGAGGTAAGCATTAACAAGACCTTCTCATATTAGTTTATACCAGTCAGCCGCCAAGTCTGTTGAATACGAAAGAATTTAATATGTTGTAGACTTAGATAATCTTTTTGATCATGTAGCTATACCATTGCAATTTGTAATTGCCGAATCATAACATGTAGCCCCCAAGGGCCGACTTAAAATTGGAAATTTAAGCCGGGACATCAAGCTGTAGTGCTAAAATCCACATATGTAGCCCCCAAGGGCCGGCTTAGGCTGCATAGCTAAGCTGGGACTTACCATCATATTTATGAACAAATCCAAACATGTAGCCCCCATGAACCGGCTGTAATTGAAGGAATTTAGCTGGGTCATTATAGATTTGTCTTCAAAATAGCAATGTGCATTAGCCCCCAAGTGCCAAGTAAAATACTTGTATTATGCTTGGGACTTCCAAGAAGAAGATCATAATATTGTCTGTCTCTGTTCATTGCAGGCTGAATTAAGTATGAAAGAATCTGAAGTCACTGATCTGCGGCAGAACATCAAGTTCCAACAATCTGAAACTTCGAAAGCCAAATCAGAATTGAATACTGCTTTGGAAAACACCGAAAAGCTAAAAAAGGAGTTCGGTGCTGAGAGAGTCGGCTAGGATACTGAGAAGGCAGCTCTGTTAAAGAGAGCGGAAGATGCTGAGGCTGCTCTTAAGCCGGTGACTAGCGAGTTATCCGGCTTAAAACATCATATCAGTAGCATGACAACCGCCATCTTTGGTAAGTAATATTGTACTTCAATTGTTCACCACCAATGTATAACAATCATTAACCGGCTTATCAATCTCTTTTCTGATGCAGGCTCCAGAAGTTCCAAGCTAGGTCCAGACATGCGCGTAAAGCTGCATATACCCTTGTGGAGCAGTTGTACACCGACGCTCAATGGGCAATTTCTGTGGTCTCCCATAAGAAGCAACCAGTTTCACTCATCAAGGAAGTGATGAAGAAACTATCGGTGCTGCCGTAAAGAGTTGAAGAACTAAAGCGGTCAACTGCTAGAGTCGGTGCCATCACTATGCTGAGCCAGGAAAAGGCATGACAAGCAAAACTTGACCTGAAAGAACTAGCCACCAGTTGCCCACGCTTGAAAGAAGACGGTTCTCCCTTCGAAGCGGCAGATTTCACCAAGTGCATAAAAGAAATGCGCCCTTTGGCAAGCCAGCTGCAGAGGAGACGGACTTGTCAAAATATCAGGCGGCTTACACCAAAGAAAACTTAAGAGTAGCAGCGCTGGTTCATGATTCCATGGACCTCATCCCGCCAACATGTAAGCACACCTTCGCCCCTGATATTGATCCGTCGGGCCTTATAGATGATGAAGCTGTGTTTAGAGCATTGACTGGGATCAACTGGGCCACATCTGACTTCCAGGCAATGGGTGAGGAAGAAGAAGAAGAACCGGTGCAAGATGACTCAAAGTCTTCAACACACCAAGATCAGGACAGCTGATCCCTTGTGGCGGCTTACCAACTACCTCATGGCACAGTTTGTTCAAAAAACACTTAATCATTTTGGGATTCATGGTAGCCTTGTAATAGGCTAGTTGAAAACAATGATCTGACATGCCATTGTGCATGTTTTGATGCTTGAATATGTTAAACTGTCATTCTGACGTTTGAAGATCCACGGTTTTGTGCTTTATCACATTCATTCATCAGACGGGTCATAACAAATAATGTTGTGATGCTTGCACACACACAAATAAATAACATGTGCCCTGGCAGTTTTCCCCAGGGCGGGTTATAATGCTCAACATAATATGTTCTGGTGACTTAAAGTCTAGAACGAGGGCGAGCTATCAAAACTGCGCATATTCATATAACAAGTAAAACATACCTGTGAAATTGGTTCATACAACTAGCTTACATCGCCATATCCGGTGAGGATGACAGTTCAACAACTTAGAGCACATAACTCCAAGCGCATAATCCAAGTATACTGGCGACTTAATGTCTGAAGCTAGAACAGGTTATCAAAACTCCAGATATGCTCAAATCTGAGCCATAATGATTAAGGCTACATGGCCTGAATCATTTTAAACCATATGCCAATATGGTACAAAGATGTGAATCCAACAATCTTTTGAGAAAAATAACAAATTAGGAAAAAAAACAAGGCGTTCATAGGCTGCCAAGCCTCAATATCACGTGTTGTTTGGTAACCTTTAACCTGGGCAATAAACCCCCAAGTGATTTGCAACAAGGCGTATAAGCCGGATCAATAGGGTAGTCATAGCTATGCTCAATGAGTAGGATTTTTAACAAGGCGTGCAAGCCGGATCAATAGGGTAGTCATAGTTATGCTCAATGAGCAGGAAGCCCCCAAGTACTTTTTAACAAGGCATGCAAGCCGGATCAAGAGGGTAGTCACAGCTATGCTCAATGAGCAGGAAGCCCCCAAGTATCTTATGAATTGATAATAAAGACTCAGATACTCATAAATGAAAGGATAGAGGCCCTGAATTATTAGGGGTGCTAGCTTTATTATACTTGATCATAATATATACATGGATGAAAATATATACAACACAAGAGCCAGTGGCTCAGGTGTAATAAGGCAAAAGATGAGCAATGTTCCAAGGCCGGTAGGTCTCCTCCTCCGTTGTGCATGAGTCCTTGTGGTCTCGAATATCAATGAGGTAGTACGACCCGTTGTTCTCACCACAAAGGGCCCTTCCTAGGTGGGGATAATTTGTGCATGTCTGTTTGATCCTGGATGAGCCGGAGCACCAAATCGCCTTCTTGAAAGGTTCGAGTTTTAACCCGGCGGCTATGATAGCAATGTGAATCTTGCTGGTATATCGCCGTACGAGCCGCCGCAAGGTCACGCTCTTCATCCAACAAATCAAGAGCATCTTGACATGCTTTTTCATTATCAGCTTCAACATAAGCCGCCACACGGGGCGAGTCGTGAAGGATATCACTGGGAAGAACTGCCTCTGCTCCGTAAACCAAGAAGAAAGGCGTATAACCCATGGACTGTTGGGGGTAGTATTGATATTCCAAAGCACTGAGGGTAAATCCTCAACCCAATAACCCGGCGTCCTCTGCAAAGGGACCATAAACTGGGGTTTATACCTCTCAAGATTTCTTGATTGGCCCTTTCGTCTTGACCATTGGACTGGGGGTGAGCCTCTGATGAAACGTCAAGAGGAATATGCTCTTGTTGAAAAAATTCTTTCATAGCACCTTTAGATAGATTAGTGCCATTATCAGTGATGATGTTATGAGGATAGCCAAAACAGAAAATAACCTTTTTAATGAATTGAACTATCGTTGCCGCATCACACTTGCTGACCGGCTCTGCCTCAACCCACTTTGTGAATTTGTCAACCGCCACCAAAAGATGGGTCTTCTTATCCTTGGATCTCTTGAAAGGTCCAACCATATCCAGCCCCCAGGATGCAAACCGCCAAGTAATTAGAATCATTCTGAATTCTTGAGCTGGCACATGAGCTCATCTAGAAAATTTCTGACAGCCATCGCACTTGCTAACCAGATCTTCCACATCAGCATGAGCCATCAACCAATAAAACCCATGACGAAAAGCCTTAGCAATGAGAGACTTAGAGTCGGCATGATGGCCGCAATCCCCTTCATGAATCTCCTTTAGAACCTCACGACCCTCCTTAGGAGAGATGCATCACTAGAACACCCCTGTGACACTGCATTGGTGTAACTCGCCATTGGCAATGGTCATTC
The DNA here is from genome assembly GCF_018294505.1 of Triticum aestivum. Classification (NCBI taxonomy): domain Eukaryota; kingdom Viridiplantae; phylum Streptophyta; class Magnoliopsida; order Poales; family Poaceae; genus Triticum; species Triticum aestivum. Next base: position 594,009,878 of record NC_057801.1, on the reverse strand, counting down.
ACTTAGACCACTGGGTTATCTTCCTGGCCAAAGTTTCATCCTCAGATAACTCGCCCATGGGTCATATAAGCCAAGTATGGCGCTGTCCAATCCGTAATAACATGAAGAGCCGCCACCAACTATGCCTCTGGGTTAGGAATAGCAAGATCCTCCTCTGTGGGCAATTTAACTGAAGGATTATTTAGAACATCAAGAAAAACATTAGGTGGTACCAGTTTACGCTAGGACCCCAGCGGGCTTAAAGCATTAGCCGCCTCATTTTTCCTGCGATCAATATGTTCCACCAGATAACTTTTGAAATGACCAACAATATCATCAATCGTCCGGTGATAAGCCGCCATGAGCTGGTCTTTAGAATCCCAAGTTCCTGAGACTTGTTGAGCCACCAGATCTGAATCGCCAAAACACCTGACCCGGTTTAAGTTCATCTCTTTGGCCATCCGAAGACCATTGAGTAAAGGCTCATATTCAGCTGCATTGTTAGTGCAAGGAAACATTAGCCTCAAGACATAACAAAACTTATCACCTCGTGGGGAAGTCAAAATAACTCCAGCCCCCGATCCTTCCAACTGCCTGGATCCATCAAAATGAATAGTCCAATACGTATTATCCGGCTTATCCTCGGGCATCTACAACTCTGTCCAATCATTGATGAAACCCACAAGTGCATGAGACTTAATGGCTGTTCTAGGAATATATTTCAGACCATGGGATCCAAGCTCAATGGCCCACTTAGCCACCCGTCCTGTAGCTTCCCTGTTTTGAATAATATCCCCAAGAGGAGCAGAACTGACCATAGTGATGGGATGACCAAGGAAATAATGTTTCAACTTGCAACTAGCCATGAATACTCCACAAACTAGCTTCTGCCAATGTGGGTACATCTGCTTAGACTCAATTAATATTACACTGACATAGTAAACTGGCCTTTGAACTGGATATTCTTGCCTGACTCCTTCCTCTCCACAACAACTGCCACGCTGACGGCCTTGCTATTAGCAGCCACATATAAGAGTAAGGGCTCCTTATCACTAGGAGCTGCAAGAATCGGCGGCTCAGCCAACTGTTTCTTAACCACCTCGAACACCCCATTGGCAACATCACTCCACACAAAGCGATTTGTCTTCTTCATCATCTGGTATAAAGGAATAGCATTTTCCCCCAGGCGGCTTATAAACTAGCTTAAGGCCGTAATATGACCCTCCAAATGCTGAACATCATTAACACACGCCGGCTTAGCCAAAGAAGTGATAGCCTTGATTTTCTCTGGGTTAGCTTCAATACCTCTCTCAGAGACCAGAAAACCTAAGAGCTTGCCTGCTGGCACACCAAAAACACATTTGGCCGGGTTAAGCAACATCTTATAGAACCGGAGATTGTCAAGGTCTCCAGAAGATCATCTAGCAAGGTCTCCTTCTTCCTGGACTTCACAACAATATCATCCACATAAGCGTGAACATTGCGTCCAATCTGGCTGTGGAGGCAATTCTAAACACAACGCTGATAAGTCACCTGGGCACTCTTGAGCCCAAAAGGCATAGACACACAGCAGAAGGCTCCAAAGGGAGTGATGAAAGATGTCTTCTCCTAGTCCTTAACTGCCATTTTGATATGATGATAACCAGAATAAGCATCTAAAAAACTCAAACGCTCACAACCCGTTGTAGCATCAATGATCTGATCAAAACGAGGGAGAGCAAAAGGATCAGCCGGACAAGCCTTGTTAAGGTCTGTGTAATCTATGCACATATGTTAAGTGTCGTTCTTCTTAAGCACCAGCACCGGGTTAGCCAACCATTCAGGATGAAAAACTTCAACCATAAACCCGGCCGCCAAGAGCCAGGCCACTTCTTCACCAATGGCCTTGCACCTTTCTTCATTAAAATGCTGAAGGAATTGCTTGACCGGTTTAAACTTCGCATCAATATTGAGAGTATGCTCAGAGAGTTCCCTCGGTACACCTGGCATGTCAGAAGGTTTCCATGCAAACATGTCCCGGTTCTCACGGATGAACTCAATGAGCACACTTTCCTATTTCGGATCCATGTTAGCACTAATAATGAACTGCTTGGATGAATCGACAGGGATGAAGTCAACCTATTTTGTGTCATCCACCAATTTAAACTTCAACAAAGGGTCCTGCTCTATAGTCGACTTCTTCAAGGGGGTCATATCTGTCGGGTCAACATTATCTTTATAGAACTTTAGCTCCTCTGTTGCACAAGCCGACTCAGCATAGGCATCGTCGCCCTCTTCGCATTCCAAAGCTATCTTTCTGTTTCCATGTACCGTGATGGTACCCTTATAACCCGGCATCTTAATATGCAGATAAACATAACAAGGTTGTGCCATAAATTTGGCATAAGCCGGCCGTCCAAATAAGGCGTGATAAGGGCTCTTGATCTTACCACTTCGAAAGTCAATTTTTTAGCGTTGTAGTCATATTCGTTACCAAAAACTACCTCCAAGGCTATCTTACCAACTGGATATACTGACTTACCGGGCACCACCTCATGAAAAACTGTAGAGGACGGCTTAAGATCTTTGTCAGCAAATTCATACGGCGAAACATATCATAGCAAAGGATATTGATACTAGTTCCCCCATCCATGAGCACTTTAGTGAACTTGTACTCTCTGACCTGAGGTGCCACCACCAAAGCTAGCTGACCCGGATTATCAACCTCGGGCGGATGATCCTCATGAATCCCTACAGTTGGTTGTTCTGACCATCGTATGATGGAGAGACAGTTGGCGCCCACCGTGGGGCCAGCGCATGATGGTTTCGAGTTCTTGAAGGGCAGCTTCACAGGGCTCAAGGGATACACTATGGGCCGGATGACTAAGAGTCGTCGTGGCAAGCTTTACATCGATGACGTGGGCTGGGGCCTCGAGGCCGGCTCAATCGAGTATGGGTACCGGGTCCCCTTTGGCGGAATTCATGTCTTCATTGGCAAGATTGGAGATACGGAGGTTGAGCCAGACACCTGCACCGACATCATCGAGACGGCTCAACGCATGCGACCCGCCAGGGTTCAAGCCGCCCCAAGAGATGTCTTTGTTGGTTTTACTCAAGGAGTGGATCTTGAGGGTGGATCTGTGTATGGTGGAGAGACGATCGTCTATTCAGGCAATGAGTCATCAACTGGCGAGAGCGATTCCATGTATCAAGTTCTGGATGGCGGGCTTGGGGGTTGTTCCGATAGTGACAGTATTCTGGACCCCTTACGAGCCGCCACACCGGGTTGTGATCTTCATGGCCGATACGCAGCCAGGGCAGGATTATTCAACTGCAGCAACGATGATCTCTGGGTCAACAATGGCAATGGCAGCCGAGGCAGCAGGCCCTGTGCGCTCGTCGACTCAAGTTTTATCTGATCTATTGGATGCCCTGGCAACACTATTAATGGCAGAGGCAAACCAAACTCAGCATAACGCATATGTTGTGAAATTACGTGATGAGATAGCGCAAGCCAAGGAGGATCTAAATGCTGAGAACACCCGGATGGACCAGTAACCCGCCCGGGGTGGACCGAGCTGTTGAGGCGTCGGCGGCTGGAGAACCGTTTCACCTACGTGCTATAGACCCCCGCGTTTGAATTTGACCCCTCCCCAGCGCGTTCTGACACCCCCGGGTCATTTTTCTAATCCCTTGGATAACATGATAGCTGCGTCTACTAGACTGGCGGCTTTCCCCGTTCAAGATGAGTCACCAGCAGCAATGGAAATACAGTGAGCCGAAGAGCTTCTTCAGATGGCCATGACTCAACAGGCGGCTTATTTGTACAATCGTGATTGGATTCATTCAACGCCATGCCCAAGTCAAAGCTATAGCCGACACCTGGATGAGTCGGCTGTGTTGAGCAGTGAGCGGCACCATAATCAACCTCGTAGGCCTGACTCACCGTGTGTTGGGAACATTTTCCAGACCTTGGTGGACCAGGGCAAGGTGCGGCGTGAGGCTGAATTGGCGTCTCAGCAACAATCTCCGGCTTATCCATTAGCCTCTATGGGGGTAGGAGTAACTTCCAGAACCTCAGGTAACCTTGTTTAGTGTCGGCCCTGCGCAATGAGCGCTTGCCCAAGGATTTCAAGGGCCCCGTAAGGTGCTTAACTACACGGAGGATCAACCCCCGGAGACTTGGATTGAAAGCTACGAGATGGCAATGAGATGTTGGACATCAGTGATGCTGCATGTGCTAAGTATTTCACCATGATGTTAGATGGGCCGGCTCGTACTTGGTTGAAAGTGCTACCTGCTAACTCTATCGGGTCATGGGCGGAGTTGAAAGCACAGTTTATTCAAAATTCCAAAGATAAATGCAAACAACCCATGCGAGGGCGAGTCAACAACCCGTTGGGTGCGTCGGGTCTCAGCTATTATACATTCGTCAGAAGGTATCAATGTCGGCCCAACAATCCTGATGTTGGAGAAGAATTGTCGTTTCCTTCCCCTTAAACAGAAATTGGGACGGCTTAAATGTCATTGCAATGATATGGGGGAGCTCATGTTGGCTCTCACTAAATATGTCGACTCAGATAGCACTAAAGATCTTGAATCTGATGAAGAGAAGGACGATAAGGGAAAGAAGAATGGCAATGTGAAGGGACAACATAACCCGACGAACCAAAGTGGCAACGGTAAACGGAAAGCCAATGGCAATTCTGATTTTGTGGCTAACACCAATACACAGGGAAATAACCGGTGTCGTAAGGGGAGAGCACCACCACCCCGGTTTGGAGGGCCAAGGTTTGACCTGGAGGCCATGGTGAATCAACCTTGCTTGAAGCACGACACGTAGGAGACGCCAGCTGGTCATCTGTGGAAGGATTGCTTCATAATGAGGGAGTATAAAAATTCTAGTTTCTCCCAGAATAATCATGGTCCGCAAGGCGGTTCAGAACCCGGCTCACACGGGCCTGGGTTTGGAGGTGGTGGCTCAAGCTCTGGCTTTCAGGGCCAAGGTACTCAAGGTGGTTTTAATCGGCAATCTGGCCAAGGAAATCAGCAGCAGCAGTCTGGTTATCAGAGCCATCCTAAACAGCTTAATAGCAGGCAATATCATGTGTTTACTATGAGTCTGTGAAAACGGGATCAAAAGATCCATAAGCGGGCGGTGAATTCTGTTGAACCGGCGGTTCCTCGGTATTTAAGATGGTCTGAGCAGCCTATCGTGTGGAGTCGGGAGGATCACCGGCCCCGGGTTGACAATCTGAGTCAATTAGCTTTGGTAGTTGCACCTTAGGTGGGAGGATACAAGTTAACAAAGGTACTCATGGATGGTAGCAGTAGTATCAATATCCTTTACTATGAGACTTTTTGTTGAATGAATTTAACTGACAAAGATCTTAAGACATCTTCAACTATTTTCCATGGTGTGGTGCCTCGTAAGTCGGCATATCCAATGGGTAAGGTAACCCTGGAGGCGGCCTTTGGACATGCTTATGATTCCAGAGCTGAGAAGTTGACCTTTGAGGTGGTGAAGATCAAGAGCATGTAACATGCCATGTTCGGGCGGCCGGCTTACGCCAAGTTTATGGCACGGCCGTGTTATGTTTATTTGCAGCTTAAAATGTCGAGTCATAAGGACACCATCATGGTGCATGGTGATAGGAAGATTGCTATGGACTATGAAGAAGGAGATGTTGCGTATGCTGAGTCGGCATGTGCCGCTGAGGAGTTGAAGTTTTATAAAGACATGGTTGACCCGGCGGATATGACGCCTTTGAAGAAGCCAACTACAGAAAACGAACCCCTGTTGAAGTTTAAATCGGCAGATGACACTAAGATGGTTGATTTTGTTCCTGGTGATTCGTCCAAGCAGTTCGGCATCAGTGCTAATATGGATCCGAAATAGGAAAGCGCGCTCATCGAGTTCATCCATGAGAACCAGGACACCTTTGCATGGAAGCCTTCTAACATGCCAGGTGTACCGAGGGAACTCGCTGAACACACTATTAATGTGGATCCCAAGTTTAAGCTGATCAAAGAGTTTCTTTGGCATTTTAACGAAGAGAGGTGTAAGGCCATTGGTGAAGAAGTGGCCCAGCTCTTGGCGGCTGGGTTTATCATTGAAGTTTTTCATCCAGAATGGTTGGCTAACCCGGTGCTGGTACTTAAGAAAAACGGCACTTGGCGTATGTGTGTGGATTATACATACCTTAACAAAGCTTCGGTTGATCCTTTTGTTCTCCCTTGCATTGATCAGACTATTGATGCTACGACGGGTTGTGAGCATTTGAGATTTTTGGATGCTTATTCTGGTTATTATCATATCAAGATGGCAGTTAAGGACCAAGAGAAGACAACTTTCATCACTCCCTTTGGAGCCTTCTGCTATGTGTCCATGCCCTTTGGGCTCAAGAGTGCCCAGATGGCTTACCAACATGTGTTCAGAATTGCCTTCATAACCAAATTGGGTGCAATGTTCATGCTTATGTGGATGATATTGTTGTGAAGTCTAGGAAGAAGGAGACTTTGATAAATGATATGAAAGAGACCTTTGACAATCTACGGGTCTATAAAATGATGCTTAACCCGGCCAAGTGTGTCTTTGGCGTACCAGCAGGCAAGTTATTGCGTTTCCTAGTTTTTGAGAGGGGCATTGAAGCTAACCCGGAGAAGATCAAGGCTATCACTTCTTTGGCTAAGCCGACGTGTATCAATGACATCCAGCATTTGGCGGGTTGTATTACGGCCTTGAGCCGGTTTATAAGCTTCTTAGGAGAAAAGGCAATTCCTTTGTATCAAATGATGAAGAAAACGGATGATTTCGTCTGGAGTGACGCGGCTAATGAGGTGTTTGAAGGCCTTAAGAGACAGCTGGCTGAACCGCCGGTTCTTGCTGCTCCTATTGAGAAGGAGCCCCTGCTTCTGTATGTGACTGCTAACAATAGGGCGGTCAGTGTAGCCGTTGTGGTGGAACGGAAAGAGCCGGGCAAGGAGTATCCAGTTCAAAGCCTGGTTTATTATGTGAGTGAGGTGCTCATTGAGTCTAAACAGAGATATCCGCATTGGCAAAAAATGGTTTATGGCGTGTTCATGGCCAGTCGCAAGTTGAAGCAATATTTCCTTGGCTATCCCATCACTGTGGTTAGTTCTACTCCTTTGGGAGATATTATTCAAAACAGAGAAGCCACAGGTTGGGTAGCCAAGTGGGCAATTGAGCTTCGGCCCCATGGGTTGAAGTATGTCCCTAGAACGGCCATCAAATCTCAAGCACTGGTGGATTTCATCAATGACTGGACGGAATTATAGATGTATGAGGATAAGTCGGATAACACGTATTAGACTATTCACTTTGATGGATCCAGGAAACTGGAAGGCTCGGGGGCTGGAGTCATTTTAGCTTCTCCGTGATGTGACAAATTTTGCTATGTTTTAAGGTTGATGTTCCCTTGTACTAACAATGCAGCTGAGTATGAAGCCTTACTCCATGGTCTTCGGATGGCTAAAGAAATGAATATAAGTTGGGTGAGGTGTTTTGGCGAATCAGATTTGGTGGCTCAGCAAGTATCAGGAACGTGGGATTCCAGAGATCCACTCATGGCGGCTTATCACTGGGAGGTTGATAATATTGCTGGTCATTTCAAGGGGTATCGAGTGGAGCATATTGATCGAAGGAAAAATGAGGTCATTGATGCATTAAGCCGTCTCAGGTCCCAGTGTAAGCCGGTACCTCCTAATACTTTCCTTGATATTTTGCATAACCCTTCGGTTAAATTGCCTACAAAGGAAGATCTTGCAATTCATGACCCGGAGGCGCAGTTGGTGGCGGCTCTCCATGTTATTCCTAATTGGACTGTTCCATATTTGGCTTATATGACCCGGGGCGAGTTATCTGAGGATGAAACTCTGGCCAGGCAAATAACCCAGAGGTCTAAGTGAATGACTATTGTCAATGGTGAGCTACACAAATGCAGTGTTACAGGAGTGTTTCAACAATGTATTTCCCCTGAGGAGGGACGTGAAATTCTAAGGGAGATTCATGAAGGAGATTGCGGTCATCATGTCGGCTCTAAGTCTCTCATAAGTAAGGCTTTTCATCATGGGTTTTATTGGCTGACGGCTCATGCGGATGTTGAAGATCTGGTCAGTAAATGTGATTGCTGTCAGAAATTTTCACGACGAGCTCATGTGCCGGCTCAAGAATTGAGCATGATTCCAATTAGTTGGTTGTTTGTAGTTTGGGGGCTGGATAGAGTTGGGCCTTTCAAAAGGTCTAAGGATAAAAAGACTCATCTCCTGGTAGCTGTTGACAAATTTACAAAGTGGGTTGAAGCTGAGCCGGTCAGCAAATGTGATGCGGACACGGTGGTTCAATGTATCAAAAAGGTGATCTTTCATTTTGGATATCCTCATAGTATCATTACTGATAATGGTACTAATCTGTCTAAGGGAGCAATGAAAGAATTATGTCAACAAGAGCATATCTGTCTTGATGTATCATCAGTGTCTCACCCCCAGTCTAATGGCCAAGCTGAAAGAGCTAATCAAGAAATCTTGAGAGGTATCAAGCCCCGGCTTATGGTCCCTTTACAGAGGACACCAGGTTGTTGGGTGGAAGAGTTTCCCTTAGTGCTTTGGAGTATCAATACCACCCCCAACAGATCTACAGGTTACACGCCTTTCTTCATGGTTTGAGCAGAGGCGGTTCTCCCTAGTGACATACGTCACGACTCGCCCCGTGTGGCGGCTTATGTTGAAGCTGATAATGAAAAAGCACATCAAGATGCTATTGACATGTTGGATGAAGAGCGTGACCTTGTTGCGGCTCGTTCGGCGATTTACCAGCAAGATCTGCATCATTATCACAGCCGCCGAGTTAAAACCAGAACTTTTCAAGAAGGAGATTTGGTGCTCTGGCTCATCCAGGATCAAACTGACATGCACAAGTTGTCCTCACCTTGGGAAGGGCCTTTTGTGGTCAGCAAGAATCTGAACAACGGGTCATGCTACCTTATCGATGTTTGAGACCACAAGGACTCACGCACATCGGAGGAGGAGATCCACCGGCCGTGGAATATTGCTCATCTTCAGCCATATTACACCTGAGCCATCGGCTCTTGTGATGTACATACTTTTGCCAATGTATATATTATGACAAGTATAATAAAGTCAGCATCCCTGATAATTCAGGGCCTCTGTCATTTCATTTTAAGAATTTGAGTCTTTATTTACTTCATAAAGTCACTTGGGGGCTTCCTACTCATTGAGCATAGCTATAACTACCCTACTAATCCGGCTTGAAACGCCTGAATCAAAATATTACTTGGGGGCTTCTTGTTAAATAAACAGGAGCTTTGTTGTCCCTCGTAGTAGGCTTGGATGCGAGGTTTATTCACCAAAAATCCGGGTTATCATGCCTTTGTATGCTTGCCACTCCGACCAAGTAATCCTTGAATGACTCGCCGTACTCTTGACAGTCAATCTTGGAAAGGCCCTGAACTTGTCAAGGTTAAAATGTTGATTGATCATGTGAGGCCCGACTTACAAGGTTTGAATGAAGGAGTAACTCAGTGGTTGTGCAGCCCTTGAAAATCACTTGATGTTGAGGCCCGGCAGCCTTTGAAAGCCTTGATTTTTGTTTTCTATTGCCTTTCAATCTTTTTTGCTATTTGTCCCATGTTGATATATGGTTGAAAGTGGATTCAGGCCCTGATGCCTTGATCTTAATGTGATATTACCCGATGTTTTGGTAACCCTGTCTGGCTTTGGGCGTTAAGTCGCCAGCAGATGAGGATCATATGTTTGAGGTCCTGTACTCTCAACATTTTGGGGGATGTTACCCTCTGTTGTCTAAGGCGTTGTAAGCCGGTAGTGTGAATAAATTACAAAGTGCTGCACTCTGAGTTGGGATTGTTGCCCTTATTTCATATGGCATGGTAAGCCGGCAAGATACATAGTGGACATTGTTGCCCTTATTCTATAAGGTTTTGGTAAATCAGCCCTAGTTATGGACATTACAGTCACTAGTGGTTTGTTATATGGAGTTTTTGACCCGCCTTGGAGAAAACCGCCAAGGTACTTCTGCTCTGTTTTTATGCAGGGTTTATGATGACATGCCTCAGCAAAGTTGATAATGAGCATAAGCATGAACACTGGATCGTCAAGGAAGATTAAAATGGTTCATAAAGTGTTATGAAGGTTAACATACGCGCTGGCATGGCAGATAATTGTTTTAAATCTCACCTATTACAAGGAAGCAGATGGCCCAAAAGAATAACTGTTTTTGTAAAGTATTACAGCTGGCAGATGCTAAGCCGGCGGGCAGCTTACTGGTCTTGACCTTGGTGGCTTGAGGGTTGTGGATCATCCAGCACCGGTTCATCGTCCTCCTCTTCACCCATTGGCTGGAAGTCAGATGTTGCCTAGTTGATCACAGTCAAAGCTTTCAATATAGCTTCATCACTGATGACCCGCAAGTATACGGGATAGTTGTAGCCTCTTTCGATAAGTAAGAGCGTCAAACCCAACGAGGAGCTAAAGGTAGAATAAATACTCTCTCAAGTCCTATCGGCCACAGATACGACTCTACGCACGCTTGACGTTCGCTTTACCTAGAACAAGTATGAAACTGGAAGTACTTTGTAGGAGTGATAGGATAGGTTTGCAAGATAATAAAGAACACATAAATAAAAAGTAGGGGCTGTTTAGATAAAGATGCAATAAAGTAAATATAGCGAGTGTGGAAAAGTGGTGGTAGGAGTAGTGGAATTGTCCCTAAGCAATTGACTACGTTACTAGACCAATAGCAAGTTTTTATGTGGGAGAGGCCCTGCTAGCATGTCATCCCTGACATGGAATTCTATGCACTTATGATTGGAACTATTAGCAAGTAGTCCACAACTACTAACGTTCATTAAGGTAAAACCCAACCATAGCATTAAGATATATTGGTCCCCCTTCAATCCCGTATGTATCAATTTCTATGCTAGTCTGGAGATTCTGTCACTCTTGCCCTCCAATACATAGTCCTATCAACATACAACTAACCCTATGGTGTGATCCATGCACGCGCTCATATGATGGGCACCATAGGACAGCAACATAACCACAAGCAAATTAAATCAATCATAGCAATTCATCAACCACCAATAGGACAACGAAAATCTACTCAGACATCATAGGATGGCAACACATCATTGGATAATAATATGAAGCATAAAGCACCATGTTCAAGTAGAGGGTACAGCGGGTTGCGGGAGAGTGGACCGCTGTAGATAGAGGGGGGAAGGTGATGGAGATGTTGGTGAAGATGACGGCGGTGTTGGTGAAGATCGCGGTGATGATGATGGCCCCCGGCGGCGTTCCGGCGCCACTGGAAGCAAGGGGGAGAGAGCTCCCCTTCTTCTTCTTCTTCCTTGACCTCCTCCCTAGATGGGAGAAAGGTTTCCCCTCTGGTCCTTGGCTCCCATGGCTTGGGAGGGGCGAGAGCCCCTCCGAGATTGGATCTATCTCTCTGTTTCTGCGTTCTTTAATTCCGCCCCTTCACCGTTTCCTTTATATCTGGAGATCTGTAACTCCGATTGGGGTGAATCTTTTGCCTAGATTTTTCTCACAAAATTAGCTTTCTTGCGGCAAAAGTAGAGCCTCAACCGCCTTACAGCTGGCCCACGAGAGCCCAGGGCACGCCCAGGGGTAGGGGGCGCGCCCCCCTGTCTCGTGGCCACCCCGGACACCGTTTCGCGTTGATTCTTCCTCCGAAAAATCCCAAATATTCCAAAATAATTCTTTGTCCTTTTTATCCCGTTTGGATTCCCTTTGATATTGGTTTTCTGCGAAACATAAAACATGCAACAGATAGGAACTGACACTGGGCACTGGATCAATATGTTAGTCCCAAAAATAGTATAAAATGTTGCCAAAAGTATATGAAAGTTGAAGAATATTGGCATGGAACAATCAAAAATTATAGATACAACGGAGACGTATTAATCACAAATAAGTGTTGATGGGTCAATGTCAGGGGCAAAAGTGTGCTTACGACTTGGAGGCGTAAGGTCCAGAGAATCATGGATTTGCGCCTTGACCTTCTTGTTGTCAGCATCGTAAACCGGCTGATAATGTGACATATCAGTATCTTCGGCCATCTTGCTTGCTAGAGGACACATTCCCCTTGCTATTGAAGCAAAATCTTCTGCACTGAAGGCAGGCCCGTCTTCCTTGACGTTGGGGCAACCATTGGCCAAGTCCTTGAAGGAAATATGCCCTAGAGGCAATAATAAAGTTGTTATTTATATTTCCTTATATCATGATAAATGTTTATTATTCATGCTAGAATTGTATTAACCGGAAACTTAGTACATGTGTGAATACATAAACAAAACATATGGTCCCTAGTATGCCTCTACTTGACTAGCTCGTTAATCAAAGGTGGTTATGTTTCCTAACCATAGACATGTGTTGTCATTTTATGAACGAGATCACATCATTAGAGAATGATGTGATGGACATGGCCCATCCGTTAGCTTAGCATAATGATCGATAAGTTTATTACTATTGCTTTCTTTATAACTTATACATGTTCCTCTGACTATGAGATTATGCAACTCCCGAATACCGAGGAACACCTTGTGTGCTATCAAATGTCACAACGTAACTGGGTGATTATAAATATGCTCTACAAGTGTCTCCGAAGGTGTTTGTTGAGTTGGCATAGATCGAGATTAGGATTTTTCACTCCGTGTATCGGAGAGGTATCTCTGGGCCCTCTCAGTAATGCTCATCACTATAAGCCTTGCAAGCAATGTGACTAATGAGTTAGTTGTGGGATGAAGCATTACGGAACGAGTAAAGAGACTTGCTGGTAACGAGATTGAACTAGGTATGAAGGTACCGACGATTGAATCTCGGGAAAGTAACATACCAATGACAAAGGGAACAACGTATGTTGTTATGAGGTTTGACCACAAATACGATGTCAACTACATGATCATGCAAAGAGCAATATGACAATGATGAAACGTGTCATAATAAACGGAACGGTGGAAAGTTGCATGGCAATATATCTCGGAATGGCTATGGAAATGCCATATAGGTAGGTATGGTGGCTGTTTTTAGGAGGGTAAATAATGGGTTTATGCTACCGGCGAAAGTTGCGCAGTAAAATAGAAACTAGCAAAGTGGAAGGATGAGTGTGCGTATATCCATGGACTCACATTAGTCATAAAGAACTCATATACTTATTGCAAAAGTCTACTTAGCCCTCGAATCAAAGTACTACTACGCATGCCCCAAGAGGGATAGATTGGTAGGAAAAGACCATCGCTCATCCCCGATTGCCACTCATAAGGAAAGCAATCAAAGAGCACCTCATGCTCCAACTTCGTTACATAACGGTTCACCATACGTGCATGCTACGGGACTTGCAAACCTTAACACAAGTATTTCTCAATTTCACAATTACTCAACTAGCACGACTCTAATATCACCACCTTTATATCGCAAAACTATTGCAAGGAATCAAACATATCATATTCAGTGATCTACAAGTTTATGTAGGATTTTATGACTAACCATGTGAATGACTAATTCCTGTCATCTTTCTAAATAGATATAAGTGAAGCAAGAGAGTTTAATTCTTTCTACAAAATATATGCCCATGCTCTAACAAATATAAGTGAAGCAAAAGAGCATTCTACAAATGGCGGTTGTCTATATGAAGAGAAACATGCAATCCAACTTCAAATGATATAAGTGAAGCACATGAAGCATTCTATAAATCCATACTCAAAAGATTTAAGTGAAGTGCAATGAGCATTCTATAAATAAACCAAGGACTATCTCATACCAGCATGGTACATAAAATAAAAATGAAAACTAAATGAAAAATACGGTCCAAGACTTGCACATAATGCATAAACGAAACGGATACGAAAACATACCAATACTTGTTGAAGAAAGAGGGGATGCCTTCCGGGGCATCCCCAATCTTAGACGCTTGAGTCTCCTTGAATATTTACTTGGGTTGCCTCGGGCATCCCCAAGCTTGAGCTCTTGCCTCTCTCCCTTTTCCTCATATCGAGACCTCCTCGTTTAGACACTTCATTCACACAAAACTTCAACAGAAAACTCGGTAAGATCCGTTAGTATAATAAAGCAAATCACTACTCTAAGTACTGTAGCAACCAATTCATATTTTGTTTTTCCAATGTGTCTACTGTAATATAGCTTTTCCATGGCTTAATCCACTGATATAAATTGATAGATTCATCAAAACAAGCAAACTATGCATCAAAAACAGAATCTGTCAAAAACAGAACAGTCTGTAGAAATCTGAACAATAACAATACTTCTGGTACCCCAACAATTCTACCAAAATTAGGAAAAAATAAAAAAGTTGTATAGAAATACAGTGCAAAAGGAATCAGAACCATTTGACGTTCCAGTTAAAAACGTAAAATCGCGCACTACAGCCAAAGTTTCTGTCCTGCACCGTACAAACCAACAAGCATTGTAAACATCCTAAAGGCAAACCTTGGCACATGATTTTTATAATACAATGGAATTATACAAGGGGATAATTATTTTTGTTGAAAAGTTTCTGTAATCAAGATTCACAAAGTTCCCGTGAGCATGAACAAAGTTCAAGGCTAGCTCCCACTTCAACAATGCTTGTCTTTCTCACTTTCACTTTCCTTTTTGAAAAGTTTTAGGTTCCCCTCTTTATTTTTTGTTTTTAAACTATATGAAAGCACTCAACAGAAATAAATGACTCTCTAAAACTTCCGGGTTGTCTCCCTGGCAACGCTTTCTTTAAAGCCATTAAGCTAGGCATTTAGTGCTCAAGTAATGAATCCACCCGGATCCCAAGGTATATCAAAGCCAATTTTAATTAACAATGATTTGTAATTTAGTATTGAGCACAACGTAACATATATCGTGCAACAACGAAGTCTAACTCTCTTCCTATGCATCAGCATGTCATAAAAGAACAATTCATGCACACCAAGTAAAGGCCAATGCATAGTATAAGCAGTTTCTTGCAATTTCATAGTATGGGAAACATAGAGAGGTGGAGAAATAGTTCCTCTCTCATAATAATTGCAAGTAGGAGCAGCAAGCACATGCATATTACATTCATCAAAATCATCATGTGCAATGGTAAAAGGCAACCCATCAATATAATCCTTAATAAACACAAACTTCTCCGATATAGTGTAGTTTGGAGAATTCAAAAAGATAATAGGACTATCATGCGTGGGTGCAATAGCAACAATTTCATGTTTAACATAAGGAACTATAGCAAGTTCATATCCATAAGCATAATTCATATTGGTATCTTGGCCACAAGCATAGCAAGCATCATCAAAAAGGGATATTTCAAACAAATTCAAGGGATCATAGCAATCATCATAGCAATCATCCTTCGGTAAGCACGAAGGGGAATTAAATAATGTATGAGTTGCAGGATTACTCTCATTAGAAGGTGGGCACGGGTAGCTAATCCGCTCTTCCTCCTTTTGTTCTTCGCTCTCCTCATCATCTTTTTCATCCAATGAGCTCACAGTTTCATCAGTTTCTTCTTCCATAGCTTCCTGCAAAATATTAGTCTCTTCTTGGACAACGGAGACTTTCTTCATAAAAGCATTAATATAGTAATTGTATTCATGATTTTCATAGCAATATCTAAGCATAGCAAGATTTTCAGGCCTATAACCATCATCATCAAAAGCTTCATACTTTTCAAACAAAGCTTCAATTTCATAAGCAGCCTTAAAAGCAACAAATTCTTCTATTTGTTCCACATCATAGTAATCATATATACCATTAGCATAAGAAGCTAAGGTTTCATTATCATTAAATTTGCATGAAAAGGGAAGGTGTGGAGCCTCCATCCTAGAGCAACAAGTAATATCATATCTCAAGCATAGATTCCAGGCATACCAATGCAACATAATAACTTGATCCCATAATAGTTTCCCTTTTTGTGTCGACCGATAATCCCTAAAGTATTCACGTTGATCCAACGTGTCTCCCATTATGAAGTTGAATGGGGTTTTCTCAGGATTATCAAAGTAGTACATAATATCTCTCGCATAATGAGAGTCGGGGGTTTTAGGAGTTACCCCATCTACATGAGTAGCAAGTACATCTAATTTTTTTGGTATTTTGCGTTCCATATCCATAACTAAAGATAGAGAACAGCTTAGAACAGCAAATAAAAATTATTTAGTGATAAAGCAAACAAGCACACACGAGAATATTCACCCCATGCTATGACTCCCCGGCAACGGCGCCGGAAAAAGGTCTTGATGACCCGCAAGTATACGGGATAGTTGTAGCCTCTTTCGATAAGTAAGAGTGTCGAACCCAACGACGAGCTAAAGGTAGAACAAATACTCTTTCAAGTACTATCGGCCACAGATACGACTCTACGCACGCTTGACGTTCGCTTTACTTAGAACAAGTATGAAACTAGAAGTACTTTGTAGGTGTGATAGGATAGGTTTGCAAGATAATAAAGAACACGTAAATAAAAAGTAGGGGCTGTTTAGATAAAGATGCAATAAAGTAAATATAGCGAGTGTGGAAAAGTGGTGGTAGGAGTAGTGGAATTGTCCCTAAGCAATTGACTACATTACTAGACCGATAGCAAGTTTTTATGTGGGAGAGGCCCTGCTAGCATGTCATCCCTGACTTGGAATTCTATGCACTTAGGATTGGAACTATTAGCAAGCAGTCCGCAACTACTAACGTTCATTAAGGTAAAACCCAACCATAGCATTAAGATATATTAGTCCCCCTTCAATCCCGTATGTATCAATTTCTATGCTAGTCTGGAGCTTCTGTCACTCTTGCCCTCCAATACATAGTCCTATCAACATACAACTAACCCTATGGTGTGATCCACGTGCGCGCTCATATGATGGGCACCATAGGACAGCAACATAACCACAAGAAAATTAAATCAATCATAGCAATTCATCAACCACCAATAGGACAACGAAAATCTACTCAGACATCATAGGATGGCAACACATCACTGGTTAATAATATGAAGCATAAAGCACCACGTTCAAGTAGAGGGTACAGCAGGTTGCGGGAGAGTGGACCGTTGTAGATAGAGGGGGGAAGGTGATGGAGATGTTGGTGAAGATGACAGCGGTGTTGGTGAAGATCGCGGTGATGATGATGGCCCCCGGCGGCGTTCCGGCGCCGCCGAAAGCAAGGGGGAGAGAGCCCCCCTTCTTCTTCTTCTTCTTCCTTGACCTCCTCCCTAGATGGGAGAAGGGTTTCGCCTCTGGTCCTTGGATCCCATGGCTTGGGAGGGGCGAGAGCCCCTTCGAGATTGGATATATCTATCTGTTTCTGCGTTCTCTAACTCTGCCCCTTCACCGTTTCCTTTGAGATCCGTAACTCCGATTGGGGTGAATCTTTTGGCCAGATTTTTCTCATAAAATTAGCTTTCTTGCGGCACAAGTAGAGCCTCAACCGCCTTACAAGTGGCCCACGAGAGCCCAGGGCGTGCCCAGGGGTAGGGGGCGTGCCCCCCTGTCTCATGGCCACCCCGGACACCGTTTCGTGTTGATTCTTCCTCCGGAAAATCCCAAATATTCCAAAATAATTATCCGTCCGTTTTTATCCCGTTTGGATTCCGTTTGAGATTGGTTTTCTGTGAAACATAAAACATGCAACAGACAGGAACTGGCACTAGGCACTGGATCAATATGTTAGTCCCAAAAATAGTATAAAATGTTGCCAAAAGTATATCAAAGTTGAAGAATATTGGCATGGAACAATCAAAAATTATAGATACGACGGAGACGTATCAATCACTAATAAGTGTTGACGGGTCAATGTCAGGGGCAAAAGTGTGCTTACGACTTGGAGGCGTAAGGTCCTGAGAATCATGGATTGGCGCCTTGACCTTCTTATTGTCAGCATCGTAAACCGGCTGATAATGTGACAGATCGGTATCTTCAGCCATCTTACTTGCTAGAGGACGCATTTCCCTTGCTATTGAAACAAAATCTTCTGCACTGAAGGCAGGCCCGTCTTCCTTGACGTTGGGGCAACCATTGGCCAAGTCCTTGAAGGAAATATGCCCTAGAGGCAATAATAAAGTTGTTATTTATATTTCCTTATATCATGATAAATGTTTATTATTCATGCTAGAATTGTATTAACCGGAAACTTAGTACATGTGTGAATACATAGACAAAACATATGGTCCCTAGTATGCCTCTACTTGACTAGCTCGTTAATCAAAGGTGGTTATGTTTCCTAACCATAGACATGTGTTGTCATTTTATGAACGAGATCACATCATTAGAGAATGATGTGATGGACATGGCCCATCCGTTAGCTTAGCATAATGATTGATAAGTTTATTACTATTGCTTTCTTCATAACTTATACATGTTCCTCTGACTATGAGATTATGCAACTCCCGAATACCGAGGAACACCTTGTGTGCTATCAAATGTCACAACGTAACTGGGTGATTATAAATATGATCTACAGGTGTCTTCGAAGGTGTTTGTTGAGTTGGCATCGATCGAGATTAGGATTTTTCACTCCGTTTATCGGAGAGGTATCTCTGGGCCCTCTCAGTAATGCTCATCACTATAAGCCTTGCAAGCAATGTGACTAATGAGTTAGTTGTGGGATGAAGCATTACAGAACGAGTAAAGAGACTTGCTGGTAACGAGATTGAACTAGGTATGAAGGTACCAACGATTGAATCTCGGGCAAGTAACATACCAATGACAAAGGGAATAACGTATGTTGTTATGCGGTTTGACCGATAAAGATCGTCGTAGAATATGTAGGAGCCATATGAGCATCTAGGTTCCGTTATTGGTTATTGATCGGAGATGTGTCTCGGTCATGTCTACATAGTTGTCGAACCCGTAGGGTCCACACGCTTTACGTTCGATGATGATATGTATTATGAGTTATGTTTTTTTATGACTGAAGTTTATTTGAAGTCCCAGTTGAGATCACAGACATGACGAGGAGTCTCGAAATGGTCGAGACATAAAGATTGATATATTGGACCATGTTATTTGGACACGGGAAGAGTTCCGAATGGTACCGGAAAAAAATAGAGTGTCGGCGGGTTTACCGACCCCCCCCCCCCGGAAGCAATGGGCCACCATGGGCCTTAGTGGATAGAGAGGAGGACTGCATTGGGCTGCCCCCCCCCCTAGCAGTGCGAATTGGACTAGGGGAAGGGGGCGACGACTTCCTATCCTACTCCCTCTCCCTCTCCTTCCTTCCCCCTTCCACCAGCTTGAATCCTACTAGGACTTGGAGTCCTAGTAGGTCTCCCTACTCTTGGTGGGCCCCCTAGGGCCAGTCGACCTCCCGCTCCCTCCTTTATATACGGAGGTAGGGAGGCACCCTAGAACACACAAGTTTCTCTTAACTATGTGTGATGCCCCCTCCATAGTTACACACCTCGATCATACCATCATAGTGCTTAGGCGAAGCCCTGTGCCGGTAACATGATCATCACCGTCGCCATGCCGTCGTGCTGACGGAACTCACCCTCGTCCTCAACTGGATCAAGAGCACGAGGGACATCATCGAGTTGTACGTGTGCTGAACGTGAAGGTACCGTACGTTCGGTACTTGTATCGGTTGGATCGCGGAGATGTTCGACTACATCAACTGCGTTACTAAACACTTCCACTTTTGGTCTACGAGGGTACGTGGACACACTCTCTCCTCTCGTTGCTATGCATCACATAGATAGATCTTGCGTGATCGTAGGAAAATATTTTGAAATACTACTTTCCCCAACAGTGGCATCCGAGCCAGGTCTATGCGTAGATGTTATATGCATGAATAGAACACAAAGAGTTGTGGGTGATAATAGTCATACTGCTTACCACCAACGTCTTACTTTGATTCGGCGGTATTGGTGGTTGAAGCGGCCTGGACCGACATTACATGACTGCGTTCATGAGACTGGTTCTACCGACGTGCTTTACACATAGGTGGCTGGCAAGTGTCTGTTTCTCCAACTTTAGTTGAATCGAGTTTGACTACGGCCGGTCCTTGTTGAAGGTTAAAACAACACACTTGACAAAAAATTGTTGTGGTTTTGATGCGTAGGTAAGAACGGTTCTTGCTAGAACCCCGTTGCAGCCACGTAAAATTTGCAACAACAAAGTAGAGGACATCTAACTTGTTTTTGCAGGGCTTGATGTGATATGATATTGTCAAGACATGATGTGATATAAATTGTTGTATGAGATGATCATGTTTTGTAACAGAGTTATCGGCAACTGGCAGGAGCCATATGGTTGTCGCCTTATTGTATGAAATGCAATCGCCATGTAATTGATTTACTTTATCACTAAGCAGTAGCAAGAGTCGTAGAAGCAATAGTTGGCGAGACGACAATGATGCTACAATGGAGATCCAGGTGTCGCGCCGGTGACGATGGAGATCATGATGATGCTTCGGTGATGGAGATCATGAGGACAAGACGATGATGGCCATATCATGTCACATATTTTGCTTACATATGATGTTTATCTTTTATGCATCTTATTTTGCTTAGTACGGCGGTAGCATTATAAGATGATCCCTTACTAAATTTCAAGGTACAAGTGTTCACCCTGAGTATGCACCGTTGCGACAGTTCGTCATGCTGAGACACCACATGATGATCGGGTGTGATAAGCTCTATGTTCACATACAACGGGTGCAAGATAGTTTTGCATGTGCAGAATACTCGGGTTAAACTTGACGAGCCTAGCATATGCAGATATGGCCTCGGAACACTGAGACCGAAAGGTCGAACGTGAATCATACAGCAGATATGATCAACATAGTGATGTTCACCATTGAAAACTACTCCATCTCATGTGATGATCGGACATGGTTTAGTTGATGTGGATCACGTGATCATTTAGATGACTAGAGGGATGTCTATCTAAGTGGGAGTTCTTAAGTAATATGATTAATTGAACTTTAATCTATCATGAACTTAGTCCTGATAGTTATTTTTCATGTCTATGTTATTGTAGATCAATGGCCCGTGCTACTGTTCCTTTGAATTTTAATGCATTCCTAGAGAAAGCTAAGTTGAAAAAAGATGGTAGCAATTATACGGGCTGGGTCCGTAACTTGAGGATTATCCTCATTGCTGCACAGAAGAATTGCGTCCTGGAAGCACCGGTAGGTGTACCCCCTGCGCTGGCAACTGCAGACATTGTGAATGTCTGGCAGACGCGTGTTGATGACTACTCGATAGTTCAGTGTGCCATGCTCTATGGCTTAGAATCGGGACTTCAAAGATGTTTTGAATGTCATGGGGCATATGAGATGTTCCAAGAGTTGAAGTTAATATTTCAAGAAAATGCCCAAGTTGAGAGATATGAAGTCTCCAACAAGTTGTATAGCGCAAAATGGAGGAGAATAGTTCTGTCAGTGAACACGTACTCAGAATGTCTGGGTACCATAACCACTTAACTCAGCTGGGAGTTAATCTTCCTGATAATAGTGTCATTGACAGAGTTCTTTAATCACTTCCACCAAGCTGTAAAGGCTTCATGATGAACTATAATATGCAAGGGATGAACAAGACAATTCCTGAGCTCTTCGTGATGCTAAAAGCTGCGGAGGTAGAAATCAAAAAGGAGCATCAAGTGTTGATGGTCAACAAGACCACTAGTTTCAAGAAAAAGGGCAAAGGAAAGAAGGGAAACTTCAAGAAGAACGGCAAGAAAGTTGCTGCTCAGGAGAAGAAACCCAAGTCTGGACCTAAGCCTAAAACTGAGTGCTTCTACTGCAAACGGACTAGTCACTGGAAGCGAAACTTCTAAGTATTTGGCAGATAAGAAGGATGGCAAAATGAAAGGTATATTTGATATACATGTTATTGATGTGTACCTTACTAATGCTCGTAGTAGCGCCTGGGTATTTAATACTGGTTTTGTTGCTCATATTTGCAACTCGAAACAGGGGCTATGGATTAAACAAAGATTGGCTAAGGACGAGGTGACGACGCGCGTCGGAAATGATTCCAAGGTCGATGTGATCGTCGTCGGCACGCTACCTCTACATCTACCTTCGAGATTAGTTTTAGACCTAAATAATTCTTATTTGGTGCCAGCGTTGAGCATGAACATTATATCTGGATCTTGTTTGATGCGAGACGGTTATTCATTTAAATCAAAGAATAATGGTTGTTCTATTTATATGAGTAATATCTTTTATGGTCATGCACCCTTGCTGAGTGGTCTATTTAGTTGAATCTCGATCGAGGTGATACACATGTTCATAATATTGAAGCCAAAAGATGCAAAGTTGATAATGATAGTGCAACTTATTTGTGGCACTGCCGTTTAGGTCATATTGGTGTAAAGCGCGTGAAGAAACTCCATGTTGATGGACTTTTGGAATCACTTTATTATGAATCACTTGGTGCTTGTGAACCATGCCTCATGGTTAAGATGACCAAAACTCCGTTCTCCGAAACGATGGAACGAGCTACTGACTTATTGGAAATAATACATATTGATGTATGCGGCCCAATGAGCGTTGAGGCTCGTGGCGGGTATCGTTATTTTCTGACCTTCACAGATGATTTGAGCAGATATGGGTATATCTACTTAATGAAACATAAGTCTGAAATGTTTGAAAAGTTCAAAGAATTTCAGAGTGAAGTGGAAAATTGTCGTAACAAGATAATAAAGTTTCTACGATCTGATCATGGAGGAGAATATTTGAGTTACGAGTTTGGTCTTCATTTGAGACAATGTGGAATAGTTTCACAGCTGACGCCACCTGGAACACCACAGCATAATGGTGTGTCCGAACGCCATAACCGTACTTTACCGGATATATTGCAATCTATGATGTCTCTTATTGATTTACCGCTATCATTTTGGGGTTATGCTTTAGATACGGCTGCATTCACGTTAAATAGGGCACTATCAAAATCTGTTGAGACGACGCCTTATGAACTATGGTTTGGCAAGAAACCAAAGTTGTTGTTTCTTAAAGTTTGGGGCTATGATGTTTATGTGAAAAAGCTTCAACCAGATAAGCTCGAACCCAAATCGGAGAAGTGCGTCTTCATAGGATACCCAAAGGAAACTGTTGGGTACACCTTCTATCACAGATCCGAAGGCAAGATATTTGTTGCTAAAAATGGATCCTTTCTAGAGAAGGAGTTTCTCTCGAAAGAAGTGAGTGGGAGGAAAGTAGAACTTGATGAGGTAATTGTACCTTCTACTGAATTGGAAAGCTGTTCATCACAGAAATCAGTTCCAGTGATTCCTACACCAATTAGTGAGGAAGCTAATGATGATGATCATGAAACTTCGAATCAAGTTACTACCGAACCTCGTAGATCATCCAGAGTATGATCCGCACCAGAGTGGTACAGTAATTCCGTTTTGGATGTCATGTTACTAGAACATGATGAACCTACAAACTATGAGGAAGCGATGATGAGCCCAGATTCCGCGAAATGGCTTGAGGCCAAGAAATCTGAGATGGGATCCATGCATGAGAACAAAGTATGGACTTTGGTGGATTTGCCCGATTGTCGGAAAGCCATAGAAAATAAATGGATCTTCAAGAAGAAGACTGACGCTGACGGTAATGTTACTGTCTACAAAGCTCGACTTCTTGCGAAAGGTTTTCGACAAGTTCAAGAAGTTGACTATGATGAGACTTTCTCACCCGAAGCGATGCTTAAGTATGTCCGAATCATGTAAGCAATTGCCCCATTTTATGATTATGAAATTTGGCAAATGGATGTCAAAACTGCATTCCTTAATGGATTTCTTAAAGAAGAGTTGTATATGATGCAACCAGAAGGTTTTGTCGATCCAAAGGGTGCTAACAAAGTGTGCAAGCTCTAGCGATCCATTTATGGACTGGTGCAAGCCTCTCAGAGTTGGAATATACGCTTTGATAGTATGATCAAAGCATATGGTTTTATACAGACTTTTGGAGAAGCCTGTATTTACAAGAAAGTGAGTGGGAGCTCTGTAGCATTTCTAATATTATATGTGGACGACATATTGTTGATTGGAAATGATACTGAATTTCTGGATAACATAAAAGGACTTGAATAAGAATTTTTCAATGAAAGACCTTGGTGAAGCTGCTTACATATTGGGCATCAAGATCTATAGAGATAGATCAAGATGCTTAATTGGAATTTCACAAAGCACATACCTTGATAAAGTTTTGAAGAAGTTAAAAATGGATCATTCAAAGAAAGGGTTCTTGCCTGTGTCACAAGGTGTGAAATTGAGTTAGACTCAATGCTCGACCACTGCAGAAGATAGAGAGAAGATGAAATCAGTTCCCTATGCTTCAGCCATAGGCACTATCACGTATGCAATGATGTGTACCAAACCTGATGTGTACCTTGCTATAAGTATAGCAGGGAGGTACCAAAGTAATCTAGGAGTGGATCACTGGACAACGGTCAAGAACATCCAGAAATACCTAAAAAGGACTAAGGATATGTTTCTCATTTATGGAGGTGACAAAGAACTTGTTGTAAATGGTTACACTGATGCAAGCTTTGACACTGATCCGGATGACTCTAAGTCGCAATCCAGATACGTATTTATATTGAATGGTGGATTTGTCAGTTGGTGCAGTTCCAAGCAAAGCGTCATGGCGGGATCTATGTGTGAAGCGGAGTACATAGCTGCTTCGGAAGCAGCAAATGAAGGAGTACATATCCGATCTAGGTGTAATACCTAGTGCATCGGGTCTAATGAAAATCTTTTGTGACAATACTCGAGCAATTGCCTTGGCGAAGGAATCCAGATTTCACAAGAGAACCAGACACATCAAGAGATGCTTCAATTCCATGCGGCATCAAGTCGCGGAGGGAGACATAGAGATTTGCAAAGTACATACGGATCTGAATGTTGCAGACCCATTGACTAAGCCTCTTCCATGAGGAAAACATGATCAGCACCAAGACTCCATGGGTGTTAGAATCATTACCATGTTATCTAGATTATTGACTCTAGTGCAAGTGGGAGACTAAAGGAAATATGCCCTAGAGGCAAAAATAAAGTTGTTATTTATATTTCCTTATATCATGATAAATGTTTATTATTCATGCTAGAATTGTATTAACTCAAAACTTAGTACATGTGTGAATACATAGACAAACCATATGGTCCCTAGTATGCCTCTACTTGACTAGCTCGTTAATCAAAGATGGTTATGTTTCCTAACCATAGACATGTGTTGTAATTTGATGAATGGGATCAAATCATTAGAGAATGATGTGATGGACATGACCCATCCGTTAGCTTAGCATAATGATCGATAAGTTTATTGCTATTGCTTTCTTCATAACTTATACATGTTCCTCTGACTATGAGATTATGCAACTCCCGAATACCGAAGGAACACCTTGTGTGCTATCAAACGTCACAGCATAACTGGGTGATTATAAAGATGCTCTACAGGTGTCTCCGAAGGTGTTTGTTGAGTTGGCATAGATCAACATTCGGATTTGTCACTCTGTGTATCGGAGAGGAATCTCTGGGCCCTCTCGGTAATGCTCATCACTATAAGCCTTGCAAGCAATGCGACTAATCAGTTAGTTGCGGGATGAAGCATTATGGAACGAGTAAAGAGACTTGCCGGTAACGAGATTGAACTAGGTATGAAGATACCAATGATCGAATCTCGGGCAAGTAACATACCGATGACAAAGGGAACAGCGTATGTTGTTATGCGGTTTGACCGATAAAGATCTTCGTAGAATATGTAGAGCCAATATGAGCATCCAGGTTCCGCTATTCATTATTGATCGGAGATGTGTCTCGGTCATGTCTACACAGTTCTCGAACCCGTAAGGCCCGCACGCGTAACGTTCGATGATGATACATACTATGAGTTATGTGTTTTGATGACCGAAGTTCGTTCAGAGTCCCGAATCAGATCATGGATGTGACGAGGAGTCTCAAAATGGCCAAGACATAAATATTGATATATTAGACCATGTTATTCGTACACGGCAAGAGTTCTGAATGGTACCGGATAAAAACGGAGTGCCGGAGGGGTAACCGAAACCCCCCGAGGAAGCAACATGCCACCATGGGCCTTAGTGGCGAGAGATGAGGGCTGCATTGGGCTGCCACCCCCCCCCCCCCTAGCAGTCCGAATTGGACTAGGGGAAGGGGGCGGCGCCCCCCTTTCCTACTCCCTCTCCCTCTCCTTCCTCCCCCCTTCCACCTGTTGGAAATATGCCCTAGAGGCAATAATAAATTAGTTATTATTATTATATTTCCTTGTTCATGATAATCATTTATTATCCATGCTATAATTGTATTGATAGGAAACTCAGATACATGTGTGGGTACATAGACAACACCAAGTCCCTAGTAAGCCTCTAGATGACTAGCTCGTTGATCAATAGATGGTTACGGTTTCCTGACCATGGACATTGGATGTCGTTGATAACGGGATCACATCATTAGGAGAATGATGTGATGGACAAGACCCAATCCTAAGCCTAGCACAAAGATCGTGTAGTTCATATGCTAAAGCTTTTCTAATGTTAAGTATCATTTCCTTAGACCATGAGATTGTGCAACTCCCGGATACCGTAGGAATGCTTTGGGTGTACCAAATGTCACAACGTAACTAGGTGGCTATAAAGGTGCACTACAGGTATCTCCGAAAGTGTCTGTTGGGTTGGCACGAATCGAGACTGGGATTTGTCACTCCGGTTGACGAAGAGGTATCTCTGGGCCCACTCGGTAGGACATCATCATAATGTGCACAATGTGACCAAGGGGTTGATTACGGGATGATGTGTTACGGAACAAGTAAAGAGACTTGGCGGTAACGAGATTTAACAAGGTATCGGCATACCGACGATCGAATCTCGGGCAAGTACAATACCGCTAGACAAAGGGAATTGTATACGGGATTGCTTGAATCCTTGACATCGTGGTTCATTCGATGAGATCATCGTGGAACATGTGGGAGGCAACATGGGTATCCAGATCCCGCTGTTGGTTATTGGCCAGAGAGCTTTCTCGGTCATGTCTGCATGATTCCCGAACCCGTAGGGTCTTCACACTTAAGGTTCGGTGACGCTAGAGTTGTTATGGGAATTGGGGTGCAGTTACCAAATGTTGTTCGGAGTCCCGGATGAGATCCCGAACGTCACGAGGAGTTCCGGAATGGTCCGAAGGTAAAGATTTATATATGGTAAGTCCTATTTTGGCCACCGGAAAATGTTCGGGATTTTTCGATATTGTACCAGGAAGGTTCTAGAAGGTTCCGGAGTGCGGCCCACTAGCATGGGGGGACCCACATGAACGTGGGTAGTGGGGGCAAGGCCCCGCACCCTTGGTCAAGGTGCATCAAGATCCCCCCTTAGAAGGAATAATATCATATCCCGAAGGAATAAGATCAAGATTCCTAAAAAGGGGGGATAACAATGGTGGGGAAGGAAATGATGGCATTTCTTTCCTCCCACCTTTGCCAATGCCCCAATGGACTTGGAGGGCAAGAAACCAGCCCCCTCCACCCCTATATATAGTGGGGAGGTGCATGGGAGCTTCACCCTTGCCCCTGGCGCAGCCCTCCCCCTCTCTAACTCCACCTCCTCCTCGGTAGTGCTTGGCGAAGCCCTACCGGAGAACTGCAAGCTCCACCACCACGCCGTCGTGCTGCCGGAGCTCTCCCTCAACTTCTCCTCTCCCCTTGCTGGATCAAGAAGGAGGAGACGTCCCCGGGCTGTACGTGTGTTGAACACGGAGGCGCCATCCGTTCTGCGTTAGATCGGATCTTCCGCGATTTGAATCGCCGCGAGTACGACTCCCTCATCCGCGTTCTTGTAACGCTTCTGCATCGCGATCTTCAAGGGTATGAAGATGCACTCATCCTCCCTCTCTCTCTCGTTGCTAGTCTCTCCATAGATTGATCTTGGTGATGCGTAGAAAATTTTGAATTTGTGCTACGTTCCCCAACAGTGGCATCATGAGCCAGGTCTATGTGTAGTTTATATGCATGAGTAGAACACAAGTTGTTGTGGGTGTTGTTTTTGTTCAATATGCTTACCGTTACTAGTCCAATTTTGTTTCGACGGTATTGTGGGATGAAGCGGCCCGGACCAACCTTACACGTACACTTACGTGAGACAGGTTCCACCAACTGACATGCACTTGTTGCATAAGGTGGCTAGCGGGTGTCAGTCTCTCCCACTTTAGTCGGATCGGATTCGATGAAAAGGGTCCTTATGAAGGGTAAATAGCAATTGACATATCACGTTGTGGTTTTTGCGTAGGTAAGAAACGTTCTTGCTAGAAACCCATAGCAGCCACGTAAAACATGCAAACAACAATTAGAGGACGTCTAACTTGTTTTTGCAGGGTATGCTATGTGATGTGATATGGCCAAAAAGAATGTGATGAATGATATGTGATGTATGAGATTGATCATGTTCTTGTAATAGGAATCACGACTTGCATGTCGATGAGTATGACAACCGGCAGGAGCCATAGGAGTTGTCTTAATTTATTGTATGACCTGCGTGTCATTGAACAACGCCATGTAATTACTTTACTTTATTGCTAACTGGTAGCCATAGTAGTAGAAGTAATAGTTGGCGAGACAACTTCATGAAGACACGATGATGGAGATCATGATGATGGAGATCATGGTGTCATGCCGGTGACGATGATGATCGTGGAGCCCCGAAGATGGAGATCAAAAGGAGCAAAATGATATTGGCCATATCATGTCACTTTTTGATTGCATGTGATGTTTATCATGTTTATGCATCTTATTTGCTTAGAACGACGGTAGTAAATAAGATGATCCCTCATTAAAATTTCAAGAAAGTGTTCTCCCTAACTGTGCACCGTTGCGAAAGTTCGTCGTTTCGAAGCACCACGTGATTATCGGGTGTGATAGATTCTAACGTTCACATACAACGGGTGTAAGCCAGATTTACACACGCAAAACACTTAGGTTGACTTGACGAGCCTAGCATGTACAGACATGGCCTCGGAACACAAGAGACCGAAAGGTCGAGCATGAGTCGTATAGTAGATACGATCAAGATGAAGATGTTCACCGATGATGACTAGTCCGTCTCACGTGATGATCGGACACGGCCTAGTTGACTCGGATCATGTAATCACTTTGATGACTAGAGGGATGTCTATCTGAGTGGGAGTTCATAAGATGAACTTGTTTATCCTGAACATAGTCAAAAAGTTTTTGCAAATTATGTCGTAGCTCGCGCTTTAGTTCTACTGTTTTAGATATGTTCCTAGAGAAAATATAGTTGAAAGTTGACAGTAGCAATTATGCGGACAGTATAAGGCTTATGTCCTTAATGCACCGGTCGGTGTGCTGGACCTCGAACGTGGTCTGTGGATGTTGCGAACATCTGACATACACGTTTTGATGACTACATGATAGTTCGCTAATGTTAAATGGTTTAGAATTGAGGCACCAAAGACATTTTGAAATGTCGCAGAACATATGAGATGTTTCGAGGGCTGAAATTGCTCGTGCCCACGTCAAGAGGTATGAGACCTCCGACGAATTTCTTAGCCTGCAAACTAAGGGAGAAAAGCTCAATCTTGAGCTTGTGCTCAGATTGTCTGAGTACAACAATCACTTGAATCGAGTGGGAGTTGATCTTCCAGATGAGATAGTGATGTTTCTCAAAAGACATTGCCACCAAGCTACTAGAGCTTCGTGATGAACTATAACATAACAGGGATAGATATGATGATCCTTGATCTATTAGCAATGTTCGACACCGTGAATGTAGAAATCAAGAAGGAGCATCAATTGTTGATGGTTAGTGAAACCACTAGTTTTAAGAAGGGCAAGGGCAAGAAGGGGTACTTCATGAAATGGCAAATCAGTTGCTGCTCCAGTGAAGAAACCCAAGGTTGAACCCAAACCTGAGACTAAGTGCTTCTATAATAAGGGGAACAGCCACTGGAGCAGAATTACCCTAGATACTCGGTAGATGAGAAGGCTGGCGAGGTCGATAGAAGTATATTGGATATACATTATGTTAATGTGTACTGTACTAGTACTCCTAGTAGCACCAGGGTATTAGATATCGGTTCGGTTGCTAAGTGTTAGTAACTCGAAATAAAAGAGCTACGGAATAAACGGAGACTAGCTAAAGGTGAGATGACAATGTGTGTTGGAAGTGTTTCCAAGGTTGATGTGATCAAGCATCGCCTGCTCCGTCTACCATCGAGATTGGTGTTAAACCTAAATAATTGTTATTTGGTGTTTGCGTTGAGCATAGACATGATTGGATTATGTCTATCGCAATACGGTTATCCATGTAAGGAGAATAATGGTTACTCTATTTATTTGAATAATACCTTCAATGGTCTTGCACCTAAAAGAATGGTTCATTGAATCTCGATCGTAGTGATACACATTTTCATGCCAAAAGATATAAGATAGTAATGATAGTACCACTTACTTGTGGCACTGCCATGTAAGTCATATTGGTATAAAATGCATGAAGAAGCTCCATGTTGATGGATCTTTGGACTCACTCATTTTTGAAAAGTTTGAGACATGCGAGCCATGTCTATTGGTGTATACGCATGAAGAAACTCCATGCAGATGGATCATTTGGACTCACTTGATTTTGAATCGCTTGAGAAATGCAAATCATACCACATGGGCAAGATGACTGAAAAGCCTCGTTTTCACTAAAATGGAACAAGATAGCAACTTGTTGGAAGTAACACATTTTGATGTGTGCAGTCCAATGAGTGCTGAGGCATGCAGTGAATATCGTTATGTTCTTACTTCACAGATGATTTAAGTAGATACTGAGTATATTTACTTGATGAAACACAAATCTGTATTATTGAATGGTTCAAGTAATTTCAGAGTGAAGTTGAAGATCATCATGACAAGAGGATAAAATGTCTATGATATGATCATAGAGATGAGTATCTGAGTTACGAGCTTTGGCACGCAATTAAGACATTGTGGAAATTGTTTCACAATTAATACCGCCTGGAACACCATAATGTGATGGTGTGTCTGAACATCATATTTGCACCCTATTGGATATAGTGCGTACCATGATGTATCTTATCAAATTACCACTATCGTTCATGGGTTAGGCATTAGAGACAACCGCACTCACTTTAATAGGGCACCACGTAATTCCGTTGAGACGACACCATTTGAACTATGGTTTGGAGAAACCTAAGTTGTCATTTCTTAAAAGTTTGGGGTTGCGACGCTTATGTGAAAAAGTTTCAGGTTGATGAGCTCGAACCCAAAGCGGATAAAAAATGCATCTTCATAGGACACCCAAAACAGTTGGGTATACCTCCTATCTCAGATCTGGAAGCAGAAGTAATTGTTTCTAGAAATAGGTCCTTTCTCGAGGAAAAGTTTCTCTCGAAAGAATTGAGTGGGAGGATGGTGGAGACTTGATGAGGTTATTGAACCATCAATTCAACTAGTGTGTAGCAGGGCACAGGAAGTTGTTCATGTGGCACCTACACCAATTGAAGTGGAAGCTGATGATAGTGATCATGATGCTTCAGATCAAGTCACTACCGGACCTCGTAGGTCGACAAGGACGCGTACTACTTCAGAGTGGTACGCAATCCTGTCTAGGGGTCATGTTGCTAGACAACAATGATCCTACGAGCTATGGAGAAGCGATGGTAGGCCCGGATTCCAACGAATGGCTCGAGGCCATAAAATCCGAGAGAGGATCCATGACTTTGGAAGAAATACTTGATGGTCGTAAGGCCGTTGGGTATAGATGGACTTTAAAAGGAAGACAGACAATGATGGTAAGTATCGCCATTAAGAAAGCTCGACTTGTCGTTAAGATGTTTTCCGACAAGTTCAAGGAGTTGACTACGACGAGACTTTCTCACTCGTAGCGATGCTAAGAGTCTGTTGGAATTATATTAGCAATTACTGCATGATTTATGAAATCTTGCAGATAGGATGTCAAAACATTGTTTCCTCGACAATATCCTTGAGGAAAGGTTGTATGTGATACAACCAGAAGGTTTTGTCAATCCTGAAGAACGCTAACAAATATGCAAAGCTTCAGCAATCCTTCTAAGGACTGGAGTAAGCATCTCAGAGTTGGAATGTACGCTTTGATGAGATGATCAAAGATTTTGGGTTTATACAAAGTTTATGAGAAACTTGTATTTCCAAAGAAGTGAGTGGGAGCACTATAGAATTTCTGATGAGCACATGTTGTTGGCATATTGTTGATCAGAAATGATGTAGAATTTCTGGAAAGCATATAGGGTTATTGAAAAGTGTTTTTCAATAGAAAACCTGGAATAAGCTGCTTGAACATTGAGCATCAAGATCTATGAGGATAGATCAAAAACGCTAAATGGTACTTTCAAATGAGCACATACCTTGACATGATCTTGAAGGTGTTCAAGATGGATCAGTCAAAGAAGGAGTTCTTGCCTGAGTTGTAAGGTATGAAGTTAAGAGTTAAAGCTCGACCACGGTAGAAGAGAGACAAAGGACGAAGGTCGTCCCCTATGCTTCAGACGTAGGCTCTATAGTATGCTATGTTGTGTACGGGACCGGAAATGTGCCTTGCCATGAGTCAGTCAAGGGGTACAAGAATGATCCAGGAATGGGGATCATTGGACAGCGGTCAAAAATTGTCCTTGGAGTAAATAAGGACATGTTTCTTGATTATGGAGGTGATAAAGAGTTCGGCATAAAGGGTTACGTCGATGCAAGCTTTAACACCTATCCGAGTGACTCTGAGTAACAAACTGGATACGTATAGTGGAGCAACCATTTGGAATAGCTCCAAGTGGAGCGTGGAAGCAGCATTTACAATATGACCTAGAGATTTGCAAAATACATACGGATCTGAATGTTGCAGACCCGTTGACTAAAACCTCTCTCACAAGCAAAACATGATCAAACCCCAGAACTCATTGAGTCTTAATCACATGGTGATGTGAACTAGTTTAGTAACACTAGTAAACTCTTTGGATGTTGGTCACATGGCGATGTGACATGTCAATGTTAATCACATGGCGATGTGAACTAGATTATTGGCTCTAGTGCAAGTAGGAGATTGTTGGAAATATGCCCTAGAGGCAATAATAAATTAGTTATTATTATTATATTTCCTTGTTCATGATAATCGTTTATTATCCATGCTATAATTGTATTGATAGGAAACTCAGATACATGTGTGGGTACATAGACAACACCAAGTCCCTAGTAAGCCTCTAGATGACTAGCTCGTTGATCAATAGATGGTTACGGTTTCCTGACCATGGACATTGGATGTCGTTGATAACGAGATCACATCATTAGGAGAATGATGTGATGGACAAGACCCAATCCTAAGCCTAGCATAAAGATCGTGTAGTTCGTATGCTAAAGCTTTTCTAATGTCAAGTATCATTTCCTTAGACCATGAGATTGTGCAACTCCCGAATACCGTAGGAATGCTTTGGGTGTACCAAACATCACAACATAACTGGGTGGCTATAAAGGTGCACTACAGGTATCTCCGAAAGTGTCTGTTGGGTTGGCACGAATCGAGACTGGGATTTGTCACTCCGGTTGACGGAGAGGTATCTCTGGGCCCACTCGGTAGGACATCATCATAATGTGCACAATGTGACCAAGGGGTTGATCACGGGATGATGTGTTACGGAACGAGTAAAGAGACTTGGCGGTAACGAGATTGAACAAGGTATCAGCATACCGACGATCGAATCTCGGGCAAGTACAATACCGCTAGACAAAGGGAATTGTATACGGGATTGCTTGAATCCTTGACATCGTGGTTCATCTGATGAGATCATCATGGAACATGTGGGAGCCAACATGGGTATCCAGATCCGCTGTTGGTTATTGGCCAGAGAGCTGTCTCGGTCATGTCTGCATGATTCCCGAACCCGTAGGGTCTACACACTTAAGGTTCGGTGACGCTAGAGTTGTTATGGGAATTGGTGTGCAGTTACCGAATGTTGTTCGGAGTCCTAGATGAGATCCCGGAAGTTACGAGGAGTTCCGGAATGGTCCGGAGGTAAAGATTTATATATGGGAAGTCCTATTTTGGCCACCGGAAAATGTTCGAGATTTTTCGGTATTGTACCAGGAAGGTTCTAGAAGGTTCCGGAGTGAGGCCCACCAGCATGGGGGGACCCACATGAACGTGGGTAGTGGGGGCAAGGTCCCACACCCTTGGTCAAGGCGCATCAAGATCCCCCCTTAGAAGGAATAAGATCATATCCCGAATGGATAAGATCAAGATCCCTAAAAGGGGGGGATAACAATCGGTGGGGAAGGAAATGATGGCATTTCTTTCGTCCCACCTTTGCCAACGCCCCAATGGACTCGGAGGGCAAGAAACCAGCCCCCTCCACCCCTATATATAGTGGGGAGGCGCATGGGAGCTTCACCCTTGCCCCTGGCGCAGCCCTCACCCTCTCTAACTCCACCTCCTCCTCGGTAGTGCTTGGTGAAGCCCTGCCGGAGAACTGCAAGCTCCACCACCACGCCGTCGTGCTGCCGGAGCTCTCCCTCAACTTCTCCTCTCCCCTTGCTGGATCAAGAAGGAGGAGACGTCCCCGGGTTGTACGTGTGTTGAACGCGGAGGCGCCGTCCGTTCGGCGTTAGATTGGATATTCCGCAATTTGAATCGCCGCGAGTATGACTCCCTCATCCGCGTTCTTGTAACGCTTCGCATCGCAATCTTCAAGGGTATGAAGATGCACTCATCCTCCCTCTCTCTCTCGTTGCTAGTCTCTCCATAGATTAATCTTGGTGATGCGTAGAAAATTTTGAATTTCTGCTACGTTCCCCAACACCACCAAGTGGAGTCCTACTAGGACTTGGAGTCCTAGTAGGACTACCTACTCTTGGCGCGCCCCCTAGGGCCGGCCGGCCTCCCCCTCCCTCCTTTATATACAGGGGTAGGGGCACCCTAGAACACACAAGTTTCTCTTAACCGTGTGCGGTGCCCCCCCCCCCTCCAGAATTACACACCTCGATCATACCATCATAGTGCTTAGGCGAAGCCCTGCGCCGGTAACATCATCATCACCATCGCCACGCCGTCGTGCTGACGGAACTCACCCTCGTCCTCACTTGGATCAAGAGCATGAGGGACGTCATCGAGCTAAACGTGTGCTAAACACGGAGGTACCATGCGTTCGGCACTTGGATCGGTTGGATGGCAAAGACATTCGACTACATCAACCGCGTTACTAAATTATTCCGCTTTCGATCTACGAGGGTACGTGAACACACTCTCCCCTCTCGTTGCTACGCATCACATAGATAGACCTTGCATGATCTAGGATTGTTTTTGAAATATTACGTTCCCCAATAGTCCTTCGGGTCAAGATCTGCTTGCCACGCCTTAGCTCCGGTTAGCGCAGTAAGTGCACCGGCTCTTGCGGCTGACTTCTTAAGTTCTTCAATCCACTGGCGCAAAACAGATAGCTTCTCCAGTGTATCCTTTATGAGGTTTGGCGGTTGTTTCTTATGGGCAGCTGTGGAAATAGCCCGCTATGCACCAGTATATAATTGCTCTACAAGGGTGTAGGCGGCTTTCAATTTCATGTGCATATCTGAGCCAAGATGGGCGATTTAGGAGCCTGAGTTAACAAGTACATTTTATGCCGGATTAGTAATGATTTCTATACATTGATAGTAATAAATGGAGATGAAGTTGCTTACCGAAGATGGCAGCAGTCATGGCATTTATTTGATTTTTTAAGCCAACAAGTTCTTCAGCCACCGGCTTAAGAGCAGTTTCTGCTTCCTTCGCTCTCTTCAATAGAGATGATTTCTTTGTTTGCCAGCCTGCCCAGTCAGCTTTGAAGTCTTTCTTAAGCTTTTATATATCTGCCAAGGCGGTGGTCAATTCTGTTTTAGCCTTGGAGGTTTCAGACAGCTGGGATTTGATGTTTTCTTGAAGATCAACAACTTGGGAGACATTGACAGTAAGTTCGGCCTGCAGGATATAAACAATAGCCGGGTCAAAGTCATCTTATTTAAAAGTCCCAAGCACAATACAAGTATTTTACTTGGCACTTGGGGGCTAATGCATATTGTTCTTTTTTAAGACAATTTTATTTTGACCCGGCTAAGATAAACCGGCCCTTGGGGGCTACACATGCAAAGTTAAAGTACTATTGGAAGTCCCGGTTTATCTTGAAAGTATAAACCGGCCCTTGGGGGCTACACATGCAAAGTTGAAGTACTACTGAAAGTCCCGATTTCTCTTGAAAGTATAAACCGACCCTTGGGGGCTACTGGATTTCATCTACAAAATTATTAAAGTTTACAATACATTTTATTCTATCATGTCCAGTAAACTTGGCGGCTAATGGAAGTGTATTCATATGAAGAGCGTTGTAGTGCTTACCTCAAAGCGCTCCTTCATCAAATTCACTAAGCCGGCCTCAAAGTCACGGCTGGTGTACATGCGGTTCAAGTACCCAGAATGGATCTCTTGAGCATTGAAGTGGGCATAGCTGTCTAAATTGGCTTGCCTTTATCAGCAACAAAAATTTCTTCTTTGGCTTGTGCTTTGACAAGACAGTGGGGTTGCCTGGCGTCGTATAACCATGCCCAGTAATAGTAACATCACCAGCCTGCTCTTAAATTGGCTTGATGGGGCTTGCCGGCTTGATGGGGCTTGGCGGCTTAGTAGGGCTTAGTGGTTTAGTGGTAACTGGATCAACATCCATCTGGTCCATGTCAACATTGTGATCGACCAGTGGCGGTTCGTCGACTGTGGCTTCAGGGGCCTGGTGGGAAATATCTGCTGACTGGTGCTCCGGCTCAGAAGGGTTCTCAGTATTTTTTGTCACCTTCATCTTCTTGATGGGCTTGGCCATAGCTATGTGAATGAAACACAAGATGAGGTTAATACATCACTTGAGTACATATTGAAAGCAAAGACTTGACAGTCTTACCCACGCACCGGTTTGAAGGCCGGGACAGATTCCCCGTTGAGTTGAGTCGCCGGAGGAAGAATGAGATGTTCCCTGATAATTTGAATCGGAAGGATTAAGAGGTTGTCGAAAAAGACTGGCCCTGGGATAAGTTAAGTCGGAGTTCGTTGAGACCTCAGGACGACGCTTGCGAGGGGCTGGAGTGTTCGATAAGCCAGAGGAAAGGATCCCGCTTCCGCTGTTCCGGGTTGTGCGGTGAGCTTCATGTTGCTGCTTCTTCAAAATAAAGGTGGGATCCAAATAAGCCAAAGGATGAGAAAACCTTACTTTCCGGCTTGCTTGGCGAGTTTTCTGTTTTGGCACAGATTCTGAGCCAGAGGAAAGAACAATTACCTCTTCGTCACCCGCACGGCTGGCTTCGGCTTCCTCCTGATAACGGTCATTGTCAATGAGATGTATAAAAAAAGAGCCAAGAGAGTCAAGTTCTACCTTCGACTCATCATCATCACGATCATCATCCAAGTTTAACTCGGAGGGATTGGTCTTCTTCTTGGCAGGTCTTTTGGTGGCCTTGGTCTTGGTCCGGGTCGGCTTGGCCGGCTTATTTGCGGCTTCTTCTTCCAAAATGGAGAGTCGGCCTGTTGAGGTCAAATGATTACAAGTGGACAGTATTAACACAAATATGGTTTACAATAAACACAGAGTGTGCAATACTTACAGATGGCGGCTTGTTGAAGGTGCAGTAAGGACTAAGTCCTATTTTACTGCATTCCGCCCAAGTTTCGTTCAGTACGCCTCGGTGGCTTCAATGATTTCTACGTCAGATAGTTAAATTTCGTAGTGGCGTTGGGGGTCTTTTAAGTCATTGGTATATTCACACATTAAGCCAGGGCGACGGCTTAATGGCAAGATCCTCCAGGAGACCCAACACGGAACAAGGTCAATGTCGGTTAAGCCATTAGCCATGAAGGCTCTGACCTTTGAAAACATGGACGCATACTTGGCCCATTCCTTCGTGTTGAGTCATTGTAGAAGCGGATGCGTGTTGCTAAGACGGTGGTCACAGTAACCCGGCAGAGGATTCTCGTCTGTTGGAGATGTGTTTTGGCAGTAGAACCAAGTTTGGTTCTAGTCCTTGGGATGACTGGGCGGCTTGGCATAAGGGAAACTGGCTTCTTTCCTCTTCTGAATTGAAACTCCACCGAGTTCCAAGTTGGGCCCGTCAGTAAACTCTGTTTGACAGTTTAAGTAATAAAACTCTCTAAACAAATCAACGGTTGGCTCTTCTTGAAGGTAAGCTTCACAGAAGACTTGGAAATTGCAAATATTGGAGATGGAGTTTGGCCCAATATCTTGAGGATGAAGTTGAAAAAAGTGCAGTACGTCCCGGAAGAATTTTGAGCCGGCCAGGCTAAACCCACGGATCATATGATCAGTGAGTACAATTATTTCTCCTTCTTTGGGAACAGGAGGATTTTCAAGGCCTGGAACCCTCCAGTGGATGTCCTCTTTCTTGGCTAAGGTGCCAGTTGCAACGAAATTGTTCAGATCTTCCTCGGTGACCCGGGATGGTACCCAGTTGCATGTAGTGAACGTCTTAGTCATGGTTGGTCTGAAAAGATTTTTTTTCCAGTTTAAGGTTATGCTGGTAAGCCGGTTCTTGGTTCAAGGGTAAGAACGGTAAAGCGTGCAAGTGTATTAAGCCGGAGGATAGCATTGGAATTATGAAGGCAAACTATTGGCGGCTTAAGAGGGGACTAATGGTGTCTGGCGGATTACGGTTTATGAGTTAAGCTGCCCACGCAGATCGATTTTCAAATCTGTGAGTGGAAAAATTGCTAAGTGTTGAACAAACAGCTTCACAGAAGGACGCTATGATTTTGGATCTACGGCAGTTCAAATAATGAAGAAAATTCCTACACCTAAGTAGCAGCGGCAGAGCAGTTCATGTGTTTAGATGGGATCTTGCACGGAGAGGAGATGTTCAGATATCAAAAATGAGCGCTACAACTAATCCCACGCAAGATGAGCACTTAACTCAGGCCAAAACTACGAGGAACGGGAAGAATGAAAAGAAATGGAGATGGGCTCCGACGAACTCGAACGAACCCTAATGGATCTATGGTGAGAGAAGGAGGAAAAGTTTACCGGAGTTGTTGAAGTAGCGGAGGCGAGCAGATGAGCTCTGATCCGTTCAGGTTGATGCAGCGGCCATGGATGAGGCAGTGGTGAAGGTCGATGGCGGCGGCAGAGTTCGGGTGCTGGTGGCGTTGTGAGGAAGAAGATGAAGACAAGGAGGCAAGGGGGGAAAGTGAAAGGGACCCCTAGCCCTATTTATAAGGCAGAAAGGATAAGTGGCATGCACGGGAAACAAGGAGGCCAAAAAATGGATATGTGACAGCATAGACGCCTCGATTTTCGGAGGATCATTAAGAAATGACAACATATTAAGATTTGGGCCTTGTGTGATATTAATGTGAGATGACGTCACGACGAGTTACCATGATTTTAAGAGATGACGTCATGGCGGGTTATAAGATCATGTAAGGACAGATGAGGAAGGGTTTTTCTAAGTGTTGAAGATTGATATGAACAAGTTCACACCAACCTGGGGCCTAATGTTGGGGATATAACTATTTGGTATGATCCGCCTAGGAGGGGTCGGGTCATGCCACTGGCGGTTTATAATGAAGAGGCCCAAGAAGATGTTGAAGATGGCGGTTCATGAAGCAAGCTTACTAAAGGCCCAAGACCCAGAGGAGACTTGAGGCCCACGGGCGTAAACCGCCATATGTTTAACTTGTACGTTAAGGAAAGTGTAGTTCTGTCACCGAGCCGGACACGTTGTGTATGAGCCGGTCGGGACTCTGTAAGCCGCCGGGCATCAGCCTGTGTATATAAAGGAGTGACCGGGCGGCGGGTTAAGGCAAGAAACAACAAGTCGAGAACTAGGTCAAGCGTATTCGCTCCCTGATAATCAAAACCCAAGCAATACACCCTTTTTTGAGAACTGATGACAGTGAGGTTCCCTCACTGACTTTTATATTAAATAAGTAAAGTTAGGGGGTTAGAGAGTCTGTTAGTGTACAAATTACATGGGGTGGAAGGGGGTGTTAAGAGCAGAATACAAAGCCCAAAAGAAGCTAAATCAAAGCAAGTTGACTATTGACTGGATGAGGGGCCCCTGCTCCTGCTTCGATCGATGAACCAGCATGGCAAAGTCTCGTTTAAACCTGTCCCTCCAAGAATCAAAAGAAGGTTGCACCCCTAAAGCAGGAGTAGGACTTTACAACCTAAAGCAGGAGTAGGCCTTTACCTCGTGGGAAGGGGCCGAACCTGGGTAAACTCTATGTGTCCTTTGTCCCGTTATAAGCCCTTCAAGTTAACCTCGTAGTGATGGATCCACACCTAAGTCCTCATGCTAGGGCGTCTGCCGTGACAATTCGACGATAGGTATCGAGGCATCAGCGGCTCAACTGAGCTCACCGCTCTCTTATGAACCTTCTGGTCTCGTTTGCACAGACTTGTGGTAAACACATGATATTGACCACTATTCAGCTGCTTCAGATTACTCTGATAACCGGACTGCTGCTGCTGATTACCCTGATTAGGTTGCTGATTAAAACTGCCTTGATTACCTTGGCCCTGAAATCCAGAGTTTGAGCCGCCACCTCCAAAGCCGGGTCCGTGAGAGCCGGATCCTGACCCGCCGTGCAGGCCCTGGTTATTCTGATAAAAACCAAAAAATTTATACTCCCTCATGATGGAGCAATCTTTCCAGAGATAAGTGGCCGGCTTATCTTGAGTACCATGCTCTGGGCAAGGCTAATTCATTACCGCCTCAAGGTTAAATTTTGGCCCGCCAAACAGGGGCACTGATGACTTCCCCTTACGACGCTGATTATTATACTGTGTGTTGGTATTAGCCACAAAGTCTGAACCGCCATCAGATTACTTGCGCTTACCATTATTACCTTGACCTGCCGCATTGTGTTGTTGTCCCTTTGCATTTCCATTCTTCTTCCCCTTGCCAACCTTATCCTCATCAGACTCAGGGTCCTTAGTGTTATCAGAATCAACATATTTGACAAGAACTGTCATGAGCTCCCCCGTATCATTGCAATGGCGCTTAAGCCACCCCAGCTTCTGTTTAAGGGGAAGGAACCAACAATTTTTCTCCAGAATTAGGATGGCTGAGCCAGCATTGATGTTTTCCGACGAGTGGATAATGGCCGAGAGCCGACGTACCCAATGGGCAGTTGATTCGCCCTCACTTTGGACACAAGTGTCCAAATCAAGAATCG
The DNA here is from genome assembly GCF_018294505.1 of Triticum aestivum. Classification (NCBI taxonomy): domain Eukaryota; kingdom Viridiplantae; phylum Streptophyta; class Magnoliopsida; order Poales; family Poaceae; genus Triticum; species Triticum aestivum. Next base: position 593,968,675 of record NC_057801.1, on the reverse strand, counting down.
ACATGGGTTGCTTGCATGTATCCTTGAAATTCTGAATAAAGCGCGCCTTTAATTCAGCCAATGATCGGACAGAGTTGGGGGGCAATCCCTTTAACTAGGTGCGAGCCGGCCCATCCAACAACATGGTGAAATACTTAGCGCACACAGCACCATTGACATCCAACATCTCCATGGCCATCTCGTAGCTCTCAATCCAAGCCTCTGGGGGTTGATCCGCTGTGTAATTGGGTACTTTTCGAGGGCCCTTAAAGTCCTTGGGTAATCGCTCATTGCGTAGAGCCGACACTAAACATGGTACACCCACCGTCTTGGAAGTCATCCCAGCTTCTACGGACACTGAAGGGTTTAATTGAGGTTGCTGAGCCCCAACTGAGCCGCCAGCTATGCCTCTCGGCGTGCCCTGGCTTGATCTACCAAAACTAAGCATGGTTATCCGCCCATGGTGGGTAATGCCCACGGGGCTGGTTACGGTGCCGCTCACTGCTCGAAACCGCCAGCGACTCAAGGCATTGGCTATAGCTTCGACTCTGAAGTGGAGTTGAATGAATTCGATTGCGGCTGTAGGAGTAAGCCGCCTGCTGAGCCACCACCGTCTGAAGAAACTCGACAGCCTTCCGAGCCTCGACCGCCTTAGGAGACTCGCCTGTCACCGAGAGAGCCGCTAGCCGTGATTCCACGGCAACCATGTGGTCCAATGGGTTAGAGAAGTGACCGAAGGTGTTGAGGTTCGCTGAGGCGGGGTTAAATCGACGCGGGCCGGATCTGCCGCGTGGGGTTGAGCCGTCGTTCCAGTCCTAGGCACTTCAGGGGCCCGGGTCATGCCGGGCGGGTTACTTGGTCCTGCCCCAGGTGTATTGGAAAGATTCCTTGCATCAAACTCATGAGGCAGATGACTCTGGTATCTCTTGTGAAAAACAGCGTTTGATGCATTCTGATCCAGGCTTAAGCGAATTTTTTTTGCTTGAATCTGCTGCGATTCCACCTCCAAGGTGGCTTGCTCTGTTGCCATCCTGGTATTTTCAACGTTAAGATCCTCCTTAGCCTGAGCTATCTCATCTCGCAGCTTTGCAACATTCGTGTTATGTTGTGCTTGATTCGCCGGGGTTACCTCCACCATTAGCAAAGTTTCCAAAGCCTTCATGAGTTTAGATAAAACTTGAGCCGACGGGCGCACAGGGCCTCCTGCCCAGGCTGCCGCAGTGGCCGCTTAACCAGAAATCATTGTCGCCGCAGTTGATGAATTCTGCACTGGTTGTGTGCCAGCCATGAAGATTGCTACCCTGCTCGGCGGCTCATAGGGGTCCGGAATACTGTCGCCATCAGACCAGCCCCCAAGCCTACCATCTTGCAGTTGATACATAGAATTGGTCTCGCCGGTTGAGGACTCATCGTCAGAGTAGATGGCCGTCTCTCCACTAGACACAGATCCTTCCTCAAGATCCACTCCATGAGTAAAACCCACAAATGCATGCTTCACAGCGGCTTGAACCTTGGCGAGTTGCGCGCGCTGAGCCGTCTCGATGATGTTGGTGCAGGCGTCCAGCTCAGGCTCCGACTTGCCGATCTTGCTGATGAAGACGTGGATTCCACCGAAGGGGACCCGGTACCCGTATTCAATTGAATCAGCCTCGGGACCCTAGCTTGCGTTGTTGATGTAGATTTTACCGCGGCGACTCTTGGTCATTTGGCCCATGGTGTATCCCTTCATCCCTGAGAAGTTGCCCTTCAAGAACTCGAAACCACCGTGCTTTGGCCCCACGATGGGCGCCAACTGTCGTGGATTTAACACAGCAGATGTCCTAGCAAAAGGACTTAGGTGTGGAGCCATCACAACTAGGTTAGCTTAAAGGGGTTGAACGAGACAAAGGACACAGAGTTTACCGAGGTTCGTCCCCTCTCAATGAGGTAAAAGCCTGCTCCTGCTTTCGGATGTACTGCTTGGGTTTTGATTACCAAGCAGCGAATACGCTTGACATACTACTTGGTCGATTGTTTTTTGAGTTAACCCGCCGCCGGGTCACCCCTTTATATACAGGTTGATGCCCGGCGGCTTACAGAGTCTCGGCCGGCTCCCACAAACATGACCGGCTCGGTTTCTAACTAAGCTTGCCTTACAGAACAAGTTAAACATATCACAGATCACACCCGTGGGCCTCAAATTGTCTCCAGGTCTTGGGCCTTCAATCATCTCGATCCATGATCCGCCATCTTCATGCTTAAGTCGCCAATGGCATGACCCGGCCCCTCCTAGGTGGGGCATACCTAGGAGTTATATCCCCAACACACAGGCTAGAAACGTCCCGTGTGAATCATGGGCCCTTAATGAGTATAAAGAAATTTACTATTTATTATGGGCCAGAGTCACCACAGGCCACTAAAGGGCCCAAAAATACGAAAGGCCTCATATGGGCTGAAAGGCATCATGGGCCATACATGGGCCTATAGTGAAACGGGCTGGTATTATACTGGATGGCCCACATGACATTGTTGGGCCGAATTCAAAAAGGCCATAACGGGTCGTGAGTTACAGGGTCATAAAATGGGCTATATGCGAACAAACCGTTAACAAACTTTTTATGGGCTGGCCCGCTAGCTTTTGACCAAGTCAAACGGGCCGGCCTTTGTAAGCTAAATGGTCCACTGTTGAGCCGTGCCACGTGTCGACATATCATAGGCATCTATCTATCCCAATGGTGAGCTGACACATGGTCCCAGTGACTAATGATAATTTTACACGTGGAAAATCCCCATTGGTCTGGGTTGTTAACGAGTTATCGGATGCAAACAAAACCGGATAGCTTAACGGTGACCCATTACGGTGGGAGCCACGTGTCGATTACCCTTGACGAAAACACTTCCATGATGCGACATTTATCATCATGGAAGTTGACACTTCCGTGGTGATAATTTCAGTATTGTCATGGAACACTTCTACGACAGCACAAGTATGACTATCTTGATTCTGTCAGAAAACCATCATGGACGTACATGCATGACAGAAAATGTGACCTACTGTGACAAAGACATATCATCACGTAAGTGTTTTTTTGTAGTGCTCACCTCGTCAAAGCGAAGGCCGCAAAGAAGGAGAAGCTCAAGAAGTGGTTGGTCACTAGTGGGCCTGGTGGTGTGCATTGGGCATGGAGGTCGTGGCAGATGAGGCGGCCATGGCAGACGCCGCCAGATGGGCACGCCCATAGTAGAGACGACGCCATGGCCGGAACATTACAAGCCTTTGTACTACTACGCTGCCAAGCAACTCGAAACCCCCACTGGTACGGTGCCCTTCATCATCGTTGTTAATGTGGCATCGCTCTTCTCCAAGTATTCTCCGCCAAAGCTCCTCCAGATGCGGACAATGGGCGGGGAGCATATGGGGGGCTGCATGTTGTTCGCTACAATGCCCAGAGTGGGGGAGCCAGTGTACGACGACCCAGACACGCAGATGCTCGATATCATCTACAATGGAGGCAAAGCAGGAAGAGGGGTCTACGAGGATGGGCATGTGGAAGACTTGGATCCCACCCAGCCCGGAAACTACCAACGACAGTTGTCCTACACCCAGACCAGCGATGGCACACGGCAACAGCAGCATTGGGCCGCCAGATAGCAGGAGCCGAAGGAGGAGGAGAACGGCAAGGACGATGATCCGGATAATACATTCAGCGAGCCAAAGAAGAATGGTAGAGGAGAAAGCTTCAATATGCGGGAGGACGAGTGTCGGTGTCAAAACCGGCGAATCTCAGGTAGGGGGTCCCGAACTGTGCGTCTAGGCGGATGGTAACAGGAGACAAGGGACACGATGTTTTTACCCAGGTTTGGGCCCTCTCGATGGAGGTAAAACCCTACTCCTGCTTGATTAATATTGATGATATGCGTACTACAAGAGTAGATCTACCACTAGATCAGAGAGGCTAAACCCTAGAAGCTAGCCTATGGTATGATTGTTGTTCGTCCTACGGACTAAAACCCTTCGGTTTATATAGACACCGGAGAGGGCTAGGGTTACACAGAGTCGGTTACAATGGGAGGAGATCTACATATCCGTATCGCCAAGCTTGCCTTCCACGCCAAGGAAAGTCCCATCCGGACACGGGACGAAGTCTTCAATCTTGTATCTTCATAGTCCAGGAGTCCGGCCAACGGTCATAGTCTGGTCATCCGGACACCCCCTAATCCAGGACTCCCTCAGTAGCCCCTGAACCAGGCTTCAACGACGACGAGTCCGGTGCGCAAATTTTCTTCGGCATTGCAAGGCGGGTTCCTCCTCCGAATACTTCATAGAAGATGTTGAACACAAGGATAGTGTCCGGCTCTGTAAAATAAGTTCCACATACCACCGTAGAGAGAATAATATTTGTACAAATCTAATCTGCTGACGTATTCCGCAGCATGACATCATGCCATGGCCAAGCCTTTATTCGAACCGTTTTACGTCCCACCTCAGCGCGTTTAGCGAGGTGGTTTCCTTGGCACGTCTTGTCAAAGCAGAGATCGTGTCCCCTTATTCCGGGATTCTCATCAATACGGGCGTGGGTAACCCAACCGCGCCATTAATCATGGCGCTTGGGAGATAAGCAAGTTTTACTAGGCTGGTGGGGGTACATAGTTTCGTCCGCCCATATAAGGGGATAAGGATCCACTCTTTCCATCTACGCCTTATTCCTCCTTTGCTTATCCATCTCCGTGCACTCGAGCTCCAGCGCCCAAGTCCGCACTTCCCACCTCAACCTTCTCCAGCCATGTCCGGAGCGGGGGGCAGGTGGATGGCCTCCTCCGTCACGGAGAGGCACATCAAAAAGTTGAGGAAGGTCGGATACTTGTCAAATGACATTGCGCACCGGCTCCCAGATGAGGGGCAGCTCATCCCCACCCCCAGGCCCAATGAGAGGGTGGTGTTCCTCCCCCATTTCCTCCGCGGACTGGGCTTCCCACTTCACCCATTTGTCCGGGGGCTCATGTTCTACTACGGCCTGGATTTCCACGATTTGGCCCCAAACTTCATCCTCAACATCTCGGTGTTTATCGCCGTGTGCGAGGTCTTCCTCCGCATCAAGCCCCACTTCGGCTTATGGATGAAGATCTTCAATGTCAATCCGAAGGTAGTGGGCGGCCAGCAGGCGGAGTGCGGAGGCGCCATGGTGGGCAAGATGGCCAACGTCACATGGCTCGAGGGTTCCTTTGTGGAAACCATCAAAGGCTGGCAATCGGGGTGGTTCTACATCACCGAGCCGCGTGACCCTGAATGGGCAGCGGCCCCCGAATTCCGATCTGGCATCCCCACGCGGCTCACCTCATGGAAAGAGACGGGCCTATCATGGGGTAATTCGGCAGAGCTGACCGGCCTCCAAACCTGCGTCAAAGACCTGATTGACAGGAAGGTTAAACTTGTCACCGTAGTCCAGGTCATGCTCTTCCGTCGGATCCTCCCGTGTCAACGACGGGCTTTTAATTTGTGGGAATTCGACCCGGCCCAGCTCCAAACTTTGTCCAGGCTCTTCGACACAACGCACGAAGATGCCCGGAAGGTGCTTTTCAAGAGCTCTGAGGTTCACCTTCCCATTACTGAGGATCGCGGATTCTGCGCGAAGCGCCAAGCCAGCGCGGTAAGCTTAGTTTACCCATTACAGGGTACTTGTTTTTCATAGTTTGACTCTATGCGGGATCTAAGCTCCCATTCCTTTAACAGGACTGGCAGAAGACGTCCGGACAGATCGACTGTCCGGCTCCTTTGCCCGAAGGCCCAGCAGATGCCCGCTTGGCGAAGCTGCTGGTCCCGGCACCTCACGTGGTGCCGGAGAAGAAGGCCAAGAAGAAGGCCATGGGAACTCGAAGGAGCTCCCAGCACCTGGTGGTGTCGGACTCATCGCCCGACAACCCCAAAGCGTCGTCCTCCTCCGAAGACGAGGAGGAGGAAGAAGAAGCCTCTCCCCCTCCAACTAAGGGAGGAAAGAAAAGGAAGGCCGCCCCAACTGGGGAGGCCGGAGGGTCCAAGAAGGGGAAGACCCTTCTTCCGGACTACGCCACCGACGCCGAAGACGGCGGAGAGGAGTGGCCATCCAGGGCCAAGCCCCTGGCAACATCGTAAGTATCCGGATACCAGAATAACTCATGGCGTTCCTCTAGTGCACAGTATCTTCTAACGCTGGACATAATCATGCAGTCCGCCCAAGGCCCAGCTTGATGCTTCATCGAGCGGATCCCTGGATTCGTCGGATGTGAATAGTCTTTCACTTCTGACTGCTACCTCCCCTCGCCCCACGTACGATGCCGAGGTGGAGTCCCAGAAGGGGCCAAGCCAGGAGGAGGTAGCCCAGGAGGCGCCGCAAGGCGACCTTCCGGGCTCCAGGCGCAAAGGTGATAAAACCCCAGAGGGATCTAAGTCCGGCCCTGGGCCGGACGCCGCCCCGGAAACCTTAGTGGTTCCGGAGTCCGGCAGGTGGCCCCTTCATAAGAAGGGCAAGCCTACGACGTCGGTGACCTTCGTCCAACCGGAGGCACTGTATAGTTTGCTGGAGGTGCTTAACGATGCCTCCATCGACAAGGAGCACCGCACTATTATGAGTGCGGTGATCCAGAAGGTTCAGTCCGCCAAAAGCAGGCTGACAGAAGCCTGTGCCAGCCTTCTAATAGGCTTTAAGGTATGTATTTAAGACATGTAAAAATATTACCGCATAGACAGCAGCCCCTGATGCTCATGTCGGTGTTCGGAAAGAAAAGCCGGACTAAGGATCTACAAAGATATACGC
>NC_057801.1:593660386-593661068 GCF_018294505.1 Triticum aestivum | reverse complement strand
GTTTTGCGGTACGCCACACCCCTCCGATCAACAGGACCCCCGTTTCGACCGTAGGAGGTCCGTTTCATCCGTTTTGCGATACACCACACCCCTCCCGATCAACAGGACCCCCGTTCCGACCGTAGGAGGCCCATTTTGTCCGTTTTGCCTTACGCCACACCCCTCCCGATCAACAGGACCCCCGTTTCGACCATAGGAGGTCCATTTCCTCCGTTTTGCGGTATGCACGACTAGGCGTTCGAGACTCCGCCCGTATGTACACATACGTGACCGTATTTTCTTTCTTGCACCCTGGCCGATGTACGTACATGTACATGCTACATGCGTGCCTCTACTACGACACGTGCGCGCCTCTACTACGACACGTGCGCGCCTCTATGTCGACCACTATGTACGTACACGTTCGCGACCAGGATGACAACGCTACGTACGCTTCGACCTGGTGGGTCCCGACTGTCAGGCACTTCCTTGCCTGCGAAGATGTAGCTGGTGGGTCCCAGCAGTCAGGGGGGCGAATCAGTTTTTTTGCCCGGACGCACTTCCTTGCGTGCGAAGGTGTAGCCGCTGGGTCCCAATAGTCAGGGGGCAAATCTTTTTTTTTGCCCGGACGCACTTCCTTGCATACAAAGGTGTAGCTGCTGGCTCCCAGCAGTCAGGGGGGCGAATCGTTTTTTGCCCGGAC